>NC_142940.1:10907311-10917311 GCF_046866305.1 Octopus bimaculoides | reverse complement strand
CTTTCTATCACTTTCTCTTTCACTTTCACTCTTTCTCTCTTTCTCTCTTTTTATCTCTTTCTCTTTTTCTACCACATAATCTCTCTATCAAATTCTATCTCTCTCTCTATCACTCTCTCTATCACTCTCTCTATCACTTTCTCTTTTTCTATCACTTTCTCTTTCACTTTCACTCTTTCTCTCTTTTTATCCCTTTCTCTTTTTCAATCACATAATCTCTCTATCACATTCTATCTCTCTTTCTATCACTCCCTCCCTCTCTCTCCTTATCACCCTCTCTTTTTCTGTCCCTTTCTCCATCACTCTTTTTCTATCTATATACCACTCTCACCCATTCCTTTTTTCTTTCCGCCTATCTACATTCTCCCTTTTTTTCCTTCCATTACAAGAACCCTTTATCCTTGCTGTCAGTGCTACAACGGGTATATATATATATGTGTGTCTGCGTATGCATTTAAATGTTTGTTTATACCATTACCTATGTATGTATCCGTCTGTGATTTATGTAACTCGTATGTTTGTTTAAAAATGTGTATATGCATGTATATTCATTCACGTATGTGCATGTGTGATTTAAGTATTGTGTGTGTGTGTGTGTGTGTGTGTGTGTGTGTGTGTGTGTGTATGTATACATGTGTACATAATTCTATGTATGTATGTATGTATATGCACCACGCATGCATGCTTACTTTCAAGTACACCCTACCCCTATCATATACTCACTTCACTCACTTCCTCCCCCTCTTTTCATTCCACTTCTCTCCCTTCTCTCTTTCACACACATACACCTACCCCTTACTTCTTCCGCTCGTACCACCCCGACCCATCACCCCGCTTCAAGCATGCCCTCCAGTGTGTCTGTGAGAGAAATAGAGAGAGAGAGAGAGAGAGAGAGAGAGAGAGATTGGGGTGAGGTGGTGGGAAGGTGAGTGATCACCTTTTGTGAAACATTTATTTCAGGTAACCGTGGTAACCATTGCGATGTCGGAAGTGACTCCCTATTGTTATGTATATTGTCACTTTGTTTTCTACTCTTCAACACACACACACACAAGTATATATGTGACTAAACAAACTCCGATCCTAAATCTTATACAAATGCACCCCTCCCTGCTTCTTATATATATATATATATATATATATATATATATATACATACATGCACGCACGCACGCACACTTTTTCAAAATGGGTGTGTATATATGTTTTTTCAATATGTGCGCCCACACATATATACACACACACATGTACACACCTTTTCAATGTGTTTGTTTTCAAAGGTTTATGATTTGGGGGGCAAAAATCAGGCTCAAAAAAGAAATACTGGTGTTGATTTATTCGATTTAAAAAAAATTTTTTTAATTCAAGGCAGTGCTCCAGCATGGCCACAGTCTAATGACTGAAACAAGAAAAAGATAAAGATAATGCAAACTTTTAAATAGAAAAAAAAAAATGAAATTTTACACCCATGAATTGTATTGAGTACTACATCTGAAAGTAGTTCACTTTGATTGAGCCAGTTCAAACAGTAAGAGAGCTGTCTCTGTCTCTCTGCCATTTTTTTTAACCTCCCATCAGCTAACACAAAGCAACCTCCCTCAATACTACCCCCCCCCCACACACACACACACACATCGCTTCCCAGTTGAGATGTCTTTGCCTTGCTAGTTGTTTGGTGACTCTGCTAATGCTGGTGCCATATAAGAATGCACCCCGTACACTCTGTAAAGTGGTTGGCATTAGGAAGAGCATCCAACCATAGAAACCATGCTGAAGCAGACAATTAGAACCTGGTGCAATCCTCTGGCTTGCAGGTCTTAAACAGACATTGAAGGATGATGATGATGATATACATACATACACACATGTATGCTTAAACATATATGCATATATATACATATAGTTGTTGAGAGGAATAGAAATCAATTATATGCCATTTCATTTGATATATTTCCTTATATACACACTCACCACACACATCATATGCACACTTACGAGCATATACACTCCTGTAAACCAGAGAAAAATGACATAATATACATATTATACAAACATATACACACACACTATCAAACTCACACACGTTATATATATATATATATATATATATATATACATACACACACACGTTTGTTTATTTGCCAAAGAAAGAAAAAAAAGAACATCAGGGAATTTTAAACACACACATACACATATATATATATATACATACACACATTTGCAAAGAATATCTACACTTACACACAACCTACCATATGCTGTCTTAAACATATTTGTACAATGCTTATATGAATACACACACACACACACTCATATATACAACACATGCAGTCATTCACAACAGATTCAATACCTACATTGATTATTCATCTACATACAGACATACTACATACAAATATTCATATACATGGATATATACTCAAACACATGCTTACAAATATACATATATACTCAGATACACACACACACACCATTCATATCTACATATATATACACTGACATTATATTTACACTTCAGAGATACATCACTTGGAAAGCTGGAATAGAAAGTTATGTAATTTCCATACACTTAAGCCTGACAATAGAGAGAGTAAACAGACATATCTAGAAGTTGAGTTCTACACCTTTGAAATATTCATCAGTTATTTGTTATTGATGCTGCATGAATTCAAAGCAATGTTTACCATATTCTTTATCTATCAATACAGCTCCATATATATATATGTATATTTATATCTTCAATAAAAAAGAAAAAGTTGTAGCAATGTAATTTCTTTTTATAAGATATATGACTTTCATTTTCCTCATGGGATATTTCGAGTCTCTGATGAGCTGTGGAAATTTCCAAAATATTCTTCTGACCAAATTTAAGTGTAAATCAATTTATATTATAAAAGAAATTAAATGATGCACCATAAAAATTAAACTTTAAATTTAAACCTACTGATGTGGTTATTGACTGATATAAGCCTGATATCAACGAATATGAATTGTAATATCATTTCTTGTTCTTTCTAAGATTTCCCCTGAAAATGCATCACCTCAATTTAGCTGCAGAGAAATAAAATTTCTTACAGTCAATGTACTTTTTGTGTGAGATGTTTGGGATGGGATAAGAAAAATAGTTTGAATGGTGAAGAGAAATGCATGCTAGAAAATCAGCAGATATTAATTCTCTGGAGTTCTTTGCGAATTCAGTTATTTCTGAAATATGTTTTCAATCAATTGTAAAATCCTGTTTACAAATTTATAGATCAATCATCACCAAGGCGAGTGTCTTCTGAAGCCATGGGCTGACCAAACCTTTGTAAGTGGATTTGTGGATTTGGTAAATGTAAACTTAAAGAAGCCATGTGTGTGTGTGTGTGTGTGTGTATGTATGTGTGTGTGTGTGTAAGCACTCTGTATAGTTACATCTCTGTGTGTATGAGGTTGAGAGGAAAGTCTAGCTGGCAGAAGTTTCTAAAATACTAATCAAAACCATCTGACCAATCAGAGAAACAATGTGTACATTGTAAATATTTTTAACTTTTAGATTTTTTTTTCCCTCTCTCTATATTAATCTTTTTGTTTTCAGGTTTCTTATTTCCACCCACCATTATAGAAACGTTTACTTCCCCTTCAATTCCTGACACCAAAAGTTTTCATCTCACAGAAAGCAGTTTGTTCTGCTCCCAAAGATTTATACTTATTTTCTGACTTCTGTTTTTTTTTTTATTCCCCTCCTGGCATCAAATATTCAGCTTCTCTCAGTTCTCAGTATATTTCTAATCTACCAAATATCTATTCTCTCCCCCAATCACTCTTTCTTTGGGTACTGTTATATGGTTTTTATACCAAAAGTTTTAGCATTCAGAATTTCATCCAAAAACCAGCTTTTATGTCAAGAACAAGGAATTTAACCAATTTCTTCTGAAATCTTTTAACCCCTTGGCATTTAAAATGGCCATATCAAGACCAAATATTTTATCTGTTTTATGTTCAAAGCTGCAAGATCTGGCCTCTTACACCTACCCTACAATGCCATTCCAAAAATGAAACAGTCATACCATCAAAATTTTGAAGTTATGACATAATTCATGATTTAATTCAAAATAATGGGAGTTACATTTGACTGGACTCTACAGTAAGGTCTTGCATATCCAGTTGAGGATTTTCTGGTTCAGTTTGTATGAAAGTTGGTGACAATTCTGGTTTGGACTTTTGACTGTTCTTTCTAGCATGTAAGGCGACTTGTTAAGGCTCACCTCTTTGTTTAAATGTACACTAATTTTACATATATATATATACACACACACAAACATACACATGTATAGATACACAAACACATATATACACATACACATATTTACATACGTATATATGTGTATATATATTATGTATATGCACACTCATACACACACACACACACACACACACACAGATAATGAACAAAGAAAACTCTCTCTCTCTTCGTACAAAGGAAATTCCTGCATTGTTCTCTTTCAAATTGCTGCCAAATATAAACATAATGTAAGAACAAAAACAAACAAAAACGGTATGGAGCAAATGTTGACAATTCCCAAGAAACTCTAGGTCAATGGTACAGATTGGAGTCAGGCTGGTTGGCAGGCTGGCTGGCAGGCTGGCTGGTTGGTCAGCTGGTTCAGTTAAATAATTGGGGCAATAACTAAACATCATCATCATTCATTATGGAAATTTAACGAGTTTACACATAAGCTGTAGACAAGGCTGTGTGGTACAGAAGCTTGCTCGGTAACCACATTGTTTCAGGTTCAGTCCCACTGTGTGACAATTTGGGCAAGTGTCCTCCTACAATTTTGAAGGAAGGGGTTACTTAACATCGCTCCCAGCACTGTGGAAGCACGTGACTTAGTGGTTAAGGCATTGGACTCCTGATCGTAAGATTGCGGTTTCAATTCCTGGACCGGGTGACGTGTTGTGTTTTTTTAGGAAAACCTTTCGTTTCACATTGCTCCGCAGTTCACTCAGCTGGCAAAAATGAACAATCCTGTAACAGACCGGTGTCCCATCCAGGTGCTGAACATATGTGCTATGGAACTGGGAAACCGGCCCTTATTAGTCGACATGACTTTCAACTTTTTACTCCCAGCACTTGTATTTTATTTTACTATTTCATTGACCGTGGGGGCACATGGCTCAGTGGTCAGGGAATTCAGCTTACAATTATGAGGTTGGGATTTTGATTCCCGGTGGCACATTGTGCCCTTGAGCAAGACACTATATTTCATATTTCTCCAGTCCCACTCAGCTGGCTAAAATGAGTTGCACTTGTATTTCAAAGGGCCAGTCTTGTCACATTCTGTGTCATGCTGAATCTCCCTGAGAACTACATTAAGGGTACACATGTCTGTGGAGTACTCAGCCACTTGGGTGTTAATTTCATGAGCAGGTTGTTCCATTGATCGGATCAGCTGGAACCCTTGTTGTTGTAACTGGTCGAGTGCTGGTTATTGATCCTGAGAGAATGAAAATTGAAGTTGACCTTAGTGAGATTTGATCTCGGAATATAAAGAGCTGTAACAAATACTGCTGAGCATTCTTTTTGATGCTCTGCTGGTTCTACCGGCAATTACAGTTGTTCCCTATTTAGGTATGAGGCCAACAATCAGCCCCAGTAGAGTTGACTTTGTCAGGCTTTTGAAGCAGAAATCTGGGACAAAATATTGAAATGCCATTTTGAGTGCTTCAACAACTCTGCCAACCAATCACTTATCCATCCATCCCTCTACCCAGCCATCCATCTATCTACCCATCTATTCATCCATCTATCCATCCAGCCATCTATACCTCAAGTAACCCATGTCAACATGGAAAATAGACATTAAATGATGATGATGGGATACACACACAAATTCATATATATGTGTGTGTGTGTGTGTATATATATATGTATATATATATAATACAAATAATATGTGAGTGTATGCATATATACGTACATGTATGTACATACTTACAGCTACCTGTATATACAGATGCATATCTGGGTACAGGACATTGTAAACAAAGCGTAGACAAAATGATAAACGAGTACAGAAAACATACAGGCCACATAGAGAACATCTCCTTCATCAGCTGCCCCCATTCTAACACAGGCATTTCGAAGAGTAGTCTTCGTACAATATATATATATATATTCTCCATACAATATATAAACTGTGCTAGTGCTTTACTCAACACATTGACATATACCCATTAGTCCCCAAAATTACATATATATATATATGTGAGTGGCTGTGTGGTAAGAAGCTTGCTTACCAACCACCTGGTTCCGGGTTCAGTCCCACTGTGTGGCACCTGTGTGGCAAATGTCTTTCTATTATAGCCACGAGCCACCCAAAGCCTTGTAAGTGGATCTCGTTGATGGAAACTGAAAGAAGCCCATCGTATATATGTGTGTGTGTTTGTGTGTGTGTATGTGTTTATGTGTCTGCGTTTTCCCCCCCATCATCGCTTGACAACTGATGCTGGTGTGTTTATGTCCCTGTATTTTAGCGGTTCAGCAAAAGACACCGATAGAATAAGTACTAGGCTTACAAAGAATAAGTCCTGGGGGTCGATTTGTTCGAGTAAAGGCAATGCTCCAGCATGGCCGCAGTCAAATGACTGAAACAAATAAAAGAATATGCACACATACACACACACACAGGCAGACACAGACACACACACACACACACACACACACACACATATATATATATATATATATATATATATATATATATATCATCATCATCATCGTTTAACGTCCGCTTTCCATGCTAGCATGGGTTGGAGATTTGACTGAGGACTGGTGAAACCGGATGGCAACACCAGGCTCCAATCTAATTTGGCAGAGTTTCTACAGCTGGATGCCCTTCCTAACGCCCCCCCCCCCCACACACACACACAGCTAAGCACACACAGATATTTCCATGCTGATATGTTTATATATAACTTACATGAGAATAAATGTGTGTTCTCTGTATTATGACACCATATTTCATGTTAAACCTGGACTGCTGTCAAATGTATTATATTTCACCAATAAACTCTGACATCAACTGACAAATCTCTCTCTCTCTCTTTCTCTTTTCACACACACACACACACACACACACACATACTCTTACACATGGACACACAGACATAATGTCTACACACACACTCATGCGCAGATAAATCATTTACAACTTTGAGATCTTCAGTCAGTATTTGTTTTTAGCATTCATCATGTTTATTTTGTTTTTTCTTTTTCTTGACTGTTTTTGCATTAGTAATAGTAAGTTTTGTAGTAGTGGTGGCAGTGGAGGTGGTGATGGCTGTGGCAATAATGTAGTGTGGTGGTGGTGGTGGTGGTGGTGGTGGTGGTGGTGGTAACCGAGAAAGTGATTGTCCAATGTTGTTGCTGTTTGGCCATCCAGATCATACCTAATTTAGCAAATCAATGAGCAAAGGTTTTCGTTTTTCCACCCATGACCTTCCCATCTATTTCCTGTGTACAACAGAACCCATGAACGCTTTATTCACAATGTGCTGTTTTCTTCAAGATGATATGATGTGTAGAAGCATAGCCAAGTTCTAAAATTAGGGGAAGCAAACATAAAAAATGGGGCCCATGACACGTACCAAATAATTTTTAATTGTATGTCAGTGTGTATCTAATATAATTTTCTATGTCAGGTAAGTTTAGAATACCAGGTTTTGATGTTGTGACTTAATTTGTAAACAACTTTCTTAGTCATATGTCAAATGATAGTCGTGGCAGTATGTTTGTTTGTTTTGTGTGTGTGTGTCTACGTGCACGTAATTATTTTACCTTTATTTACCATTTATTTCCTTTCTTCACTTCCACCACCACCATAGTTAAAATAGGCAAGTAGGTCAGTGATAGAGACAGAGGCAATGGATGTGGTGGTGGTGGTGGTGGTGGGGAAAGAGGCAGAACAGGGGGGGCGGCTGGGAGAGAAAGTTGTTGTCTTAGGGATTTAGGTTCTTTTTTTTTTTTTTAGCCCCTAGTAAACCCTGATTATGCAGACATAACTGTATGGTTTAGAACAGTCGTGAACAAACTGTGGCCCATGGGACTGTCTAAATGGCATGCCTAACAAACAAAAAAAAAATCTTGAATTTGTGTTTTTAGTGGTGTGGCCACCTTTCTGATATTCCTCATACAGGGCCCATTACTCAAGGAAAGGTTGCTCATGCCTGGTTTTGAAGTTCATTTTGAAAATACAGGATTTAGTGGGTATGGCAAGGATAGCACAACTCTTTGGGACAAATATCTTCTACTATAACCCCAGGTAAACTTGACCCTTCATAAATGAAGATCATCATTTAACATCCACCTTCCATGCTAGCATGGTTGGGATGGTCTGACAGGAACTGGCCAGGCAGGAGCCTGCAACAGACTTCTGTATCTGTTTTGGCAGGGTTTTTACCTCTGGATGCCCTTTCTAACACCAACCACCCAACAGAGTACACAGTGCTTTTTACATGGCACAAGCACAAGTGAGGTCAGTTTTGCCAAGGTTTTTACAGCTGGATGCCCTTTCAAACGCCAACCACTTTACTAATGTGGACTGGATGTGTTTTGTTTGGTATCAACACTGACTGGGTCACCAAGTAACTTGTAAGACAAAGATGCTTTGAAAGGAGAGAGGGGCATTTGAGGAGGTAATTTTGTGTCAGATGATAGAAGTTTCAAGTGTGATGGGGAGGCAGAAACAGGTGTCTTACTGTAGAGAAGGTACATGGTTACCTGGCCAGTGAGAGGGAGAAACTCTTTGGCAGCTCTCTGTTTGGCAGTGAAGCAGAAACTGTTTGGCAGCTCTTTAGGAGGATTGTACATGTTCTTGTATGGTAGACTCAATCTGTTGGCCATGTTAAATACTGTCACAAGGTCCTCAGTTGCTGGCATTCAGATCACTTCTCCTGTCTGAGCATATATTCCTCCTTTCATCCCACCAGTCTTGGAGGCCCTGAAAATGGTTATCAGTGCTGCCTTTCATCCTCTAAAGACAGACATATGGTATCAGAATGGCTGTGTGGTTAAGACGTTCACTTCATAACTATGTGCTTTCCAGTTCAATCCCACTGCACAGCACCTTAGGCAAATACCCTCTACTATAGCCATAGTAGATATAGAATATAATTTTATTCTCTATACTTTTTTAGTTATAATTTTAGCTCAGGTGTGTTGCCGAATTTTGAAAAGAATATAAGTGTAACGCAAGTATAAAACGGTTGCAGAGCAACCTGGTATGGACCAATGTAAAAACAAAATGGTGCATCACAAACTGACTTAGTTGCTTGATAAATAGGATTGATAAAATAAGAATTAGAGAGAAAAAATACTAAAGCTTTGATATGATAGACAAAACCCTTGAAGGCATTGCTTTAGTTTGGCAGCAGTCCAACAGCTGAAAGTAGTAGAAAAATAAAAAAAAAGTAAAAATAGAATTTTGTTAGTAATTTTGAAATTTTAATTAATCTAACACCTTTTATTTCTAATCTTAACATAAACAAAAAAAAAACATATGATATCATCAACTACCCTACTGTTCTTCCTCACTGTTCTTATTTCCTCTGTGCCAAATAAATGGAAGTTCCTCCACCCGACCTCACCCCAGACACCTTCATTTCCACCCTCACTACACTGCCTATTGTTAATTTTACCTAAACTAGCAATTATGGAGAATATTCTTTTGTTTGAAGTTAATATCTGTATCTTGGCGCTTTTGTTTACAGCTAATAGTTATGTCTTAAACAATATAACAGCTAGTCACATTCTTATCACTTATATTTCCGGAAAAAGCGTTGCACCTTTTTATGTTTATTTTGCATTCATTTATTTATATATATTTTTTTTAATTTCTATTACTAATAATTAATTCTTTATATATATAGTTTGTTTTTTTTAATTGAATTCCCATTTACCAAAGAAAGTAGTGCAAGTGCTTTGTTTATTTTATTCTTTTTGTGTGGTAACCATAAA
>NC_142940.1:10899811-10902311 GCF_046866305.1 Octopus bimaculoides | reverse complement strand
CTGGTTACATATATATATATATATATATATGTATACACATATGCACACACACACCCATACACGTATTTATATATGCATACATAGACACATGTACCTATATATTTTTTATATATATATATATAGGAATGCATACACATACATACATATGTCTACGTACACATGTGTTTATATATGTTTGTGTGTGTTGGGAGTGGTACATTCATACATGCTATACATACAACAGCTAAACGCATAACGCATATATGTATTTATTCATATAAAAATACATAGTGTTTATACTTAGCTGAAACATTTTCTTTAAGAAATGAAATCTATCTCAATGTGATCTTTCATACAATGAGATTAACTGTTGACCCCCAAACGGTCTTAACATGAATCTTGAATAACAAATCATTTGAAATTGCTGTAAAATGAATCACCATCAAATATTCAGGAAGTAGATGGACATTGTTTTGTATGTACATACGTGACTAAACTAATACAGAGTGTCTAACATTCATATATATATATATATGTATGTATATATATATATATATATATATATATATTTATATATATTTGATAGAACAGATGGGATAAGTAGAACACAGAATATGAGCGGATATATTTTTTTATCATTTTTAATTGGCGGAGAAGGCAAAAATGTGTGTGTGTGTGTGTGTGTGTGTGTATACATATATGTGTGTTGTATCTTTTACTTGCTTCAGTCATTAGAGTGTGGCCATGCTGGAGCACTGCCTTCAAGCATTTGTAGTGGGGTAAATCAAATGCAGTACTTGTTCAATCATTCTCTTTTGCCAAACCGCTAAGTTACAGCGCCATATATATATACCAACACTGGTTGTCAAGCAGTGGTGAAATGACAGACACAAAAACAAGCACACACACACACACACACACACACACACACACACACACACACACACACACATACAACAGGATTCTTTCAGTTTCCGTCTACCAAATCCATTGACAAGACTTTGGTCGGCCCAAGGTACTCCGGCCAACCAAAGTGCCATGCAGTGGGACTGATCCTGTGTAAGACAGGTATTCCTTTTTATTCTTTTACTTGTTTCAGTCATTTGATTGCAGCCATGCTGGAGCACCACCTTAAAGGGTTTTAATTGAAGAAACCGACCCCCAGGACTTATTCTTTGTAAGCCTACTACATATTCTATCGTTCTCTTTTTGCCAAACTGCTAGATTACAGGGACGTAAACAGACCAATATCAGTTGTCAAGCGATGGTGGGGGGATGGACAAACACACATACACACACACACATATACATACAAATGACAGGCTTCTTTCAGTTTCCATCTACCAAATCCATTCACAAGGCTCCGGTTGATCCGAGGCTATAGTAGAAGGCACTTGTCTAAGGTGCCATCCAGAACCATGTGGTAGGGGAACCGGCTTTTTACCACACAGCCACACCTGAGACACACATGTAGGTAAATATGTAGATGTGTCAGCACGGACATGACCATGTGATTAAAATGGTCACTTTAGAACCATGATACTTGTGATTCACTCCACTGTGCAGACACCATCAGTTGCAGTCTTCTACAATAGTTGCAACTTGATCAATACATTGTGAATTAAATTTGGTTCTGAAAAGCTAGCAGTCCATCATGTGTTTGTATGTGTGTGTGAGTGTGTGTGTATTTCCCTTGCTCCGATATGGACACTGGTAGTAAACAATAGCATTGCCATACATATGAATGGTGCTGTTTGTTTGCAATTCTTCACAATATTATGTCTGGGGTTTTTTGATGCAGCTTGCCATATGTTTGGGAATTGTAACCAAAGTGATGGTGCTTGTTTACTATGGTCCACAAAACTGTCTGGGCCGTTTGTTGTTTGATTGATTGGAGGAGATATTATGGTGTTTGGAAATTAACTGTAAAGGTTAGTGACAGGAAGAATATCTGACCAGAAAATTCTGCCTTAACAAAATTCCTTCCAACTCAGGCTACAAGCGTTGCAAAGTAAATACAGAGTCAGCCAAAAAAAATGTATACACACTTCAGGAAAGGAAAAATTTGTATAAATATTTAACTTGTAAAAGTACCTCTATAAATATAGACACTTTTTTGGGGATGTTTTATCAAATTGTGATAACACGGAATAAAAAATATTTATACAAATTTCTCCTTTCCTGAAGTGCGTATACATTCTTTTTGGCAGACTCTGTATTAAAAGGCTGATGATTGTATGTATATGTGTGCCAAGAGAGAGATTAATATCTATATATACAGGGAGATATTGATATCCATCTACCTATCAATCGATAGATAGATAGATAGATAGATAAATAGATAGATAGATAGATAGAGACACAGCTCAAAGCAGATCAAAGGTTGCTGGAATTCAATAAATGTGATGGAAGTTCAAGAAAAAACAAAACAAGTTGGAAGACAGCACATCATAAGTCAACTTCTAAACTGATATTGTAGTTGTTGACTACAAAGGAAAATTCTGGAACAATGAACTTTGGT
>NC_142940.1:10864811-10892311 GCF_046866305.1 Octopus bimaculoides | reverse complement strand
AAGCCACCACATCACAAAGACTGGGCCTTATGATGGCTGTAACTTAGCGGTTGAGCAAAAATTACTGATGAAATAATAATAGACTTTGAAATTTAGAATATAAAGATCTGATGCAAATACTGTCAGACATTTAGCCACCATTTTAAATAAAGTAAATGTAATACACAGAAAGACACACCTTCATTACCTGGATGTTTCAAACTTATTCTGGACGCTTGTTTACCTGATAAACAAGTGGTCAGGTCATGTTAGGTTATTCTTAACATTTATTTTGTGTCAAAGGTCAAGTTTCCTTAGCCACACCTGAACTCAATCTTATAGTTTGTTCAACAGCACTCCTTTATTGCTTGAATTTTTGAGGCTCTCTTTCTCTCTCTCTCTCTCTCTCTCTCTCTCCCCCTCGTGTGTGTGTGTGTGTGTGTGTGTGTGTGTGTATTTATCTTGTTATAAGCCTTTCTTCCTTCTTGTCCTTTGACCATGTGGTCATTGGAGGTATTTAGTGGCTGATGACATCAAAACTAGATTTTGTTGGTTCTCTTGGTTTCCTGTTGTCATCATGAGTCAGCAAATTTCAGGTCTGCCCACTCTTAAATGTTATCCCAGATGACAACTGGTCTGGTATGAGCTCTGGTCTGGTTATCATCATCATCATCATGAATGTATCCTGGTCAAATTAGCTTGGCAGCATCTATTCCTCTCCAAGTTGTTGACCACAACCCTATGCCTCTACCTGAGACACACCTTGGGCCCCAACTACTATTGTTGATCTGAGCAGGTTAATCCACCCTACACAGTGACCCCTTGGGAAGCCTTACCCAGGGTCTTTCACCTACTGGTGCAGTGTTAACACCTTCTCCTAAATTGGTTTAACCCACCAGCTGAAATGGGGTACTGGGGTACAGTACAAGGAACCTAGCACTGTACAAGTGAGAGACTAGGAGTTGAATGAGAGCCAGTGATGCTTGTCCAGCAGGTGCCAAACATCAAAGGTACTACTTCTGTTTTGTGCCCCCTACATTTGTTTACAATCGTCCATGAAAGCATGTCCACACTGTTGCTTTTTGTTCCATAAACTAAGGGAGAGACTAGGATATATATATTTTATTCTTTTCAGTCATTTGACTGTGGCCATGCTGGAGCACTGCCTTTAGTCAAGCAAATTGACCCCAGGACTTATTTTTTGTAAATCTAGTACTCATTCTATCGGTCTCTTTTGCTGAACTGCTATGTTACGGGGACGTAAACACACCAGCATTGGTTGTCAAGCAATGTTATGGAGACAAACACATACACACGTATACACACACACACACACACACACACACACACACACACACACACACACACATATATATATACAATGGGCTTCTTTCAGTTTCTGTCTACCAAATCCACTCACAAGGCTTTGTTTGGCCCGAGGCTATAGTAAAAGACTCTTGACCAAGGTGTCATGCAGTGGGACTGAACCCGGAACCATATGCCATGGCGTAGTGGTTAAGAACGTAGGCTACTAACCGCAAGATTCCAAGTTCAATTCCAGGCAGTGACCTGAATAATAATAGTAATAATAATAATAATAATAATATCGAAAAAATACCTTAGGAATGAGAACCCAGGTTAAAAATTTCCCCCAAGAGACCTGAAAACAGCTGGAGAGTATATCAGCTGAAATATTGTGTTAACAACAAACAAGATGAGGACAAATATCTGTCAAATGTAAATAATGTACAGCTATTTTTACTTAGCTTCGCGTGTCTTATCAAATACAAGAAAAAGTTTCCAAAAGAAAAACATTTCCAGATGAAAGAATTCAAAACAAACCAATGTCAAATTTCCTCAAATATAATTTGACTAAGAGTTCAGTTTTCAACATCCAATTTGTTCAATGTGTGTGTGTGTGTTCACATGAAATAACCAGAGGTCAAATAGTATTTGTTATTGTAGTTACATTGAGGAAGGTTAGCATTGTGTTTAGTAGTGTTGTTGTTGTTGTTCACCTTTTTTTCCTTTCTTTCTCCCTATCTCTTTTAATTTTTCTTTATTTATGTCTCTTTACTTTCTTTTCTCTCCCCACCCCCATTTCACCCACTTCCACCTTGTCTCTTTGTTTTCCCTTCTCATTTCTTCTTTGCTTTATTCCCCACCCCCACCCCCACCAACAACGCCTGCCGTTATCCCCCCACCCCTTCTATCTCCATCTCCCCCCACAACCAATATCCCTATTTCCTCTCAGTTTCCTCCACCTCCCACCCACCCCTCTCTCTCTCTCTCTCTCCTTTAGTGTCCACATACCTATCTGATGAGAACATCATGATTGTCACAGGGCACCTTTTACCAGTTGGTGCAGTGTAGAGAAATAGAGGAAGACAATGAGAGGAGGAGAAGGAGAAGGAAAAAAGGAGTCAGTAAAAGGGAGAGAGAGAGAAGGAGCAAGTCAGTGTTATGGAGAGAGGGGAGGGGGCATTTGAACTGTTTTTTTTCCACTGGACAGCCAACAGTTTTATTGTTGATGACCTGCTGTCATTTGGTAGATCAGGTTTCATGCATAGGCGCACACACACACACACACACACACACATACAAACTCACACATACACACATTCACACAAACACACACACACATACACTCACACATGCACACACTCACACATACACACACTCACACATACACACACTCACACACACTCACACATACACACACTCACATACACTCACACACACTCACACATACACACATTCACACATGCACACACTCACACATACACACATTCACACATGCACACACTCACACATACACACATTCACACATGCACACACTCACACATGCACCCACTCACACATGCACCCACTCACACATACACACACTCACACATACACACACTCACACACATACACATGCTCACACACACACACACATACACACACACAGTGTGTAACTTTATCTTTTACTTGTTTCAGTCATTAAAGTGTGGCCATGCTGGGGCACAGCCTTGAAAAATTTCAGTCAAACGAATTAACCCCCCCCCCCCCCGTACTTGGAGCCTTTTTTTTAAAGCTTGGTACTTAGACTATTGGATGCTTGAGCTGAGTTGCTCAGTTATGGGGATGTAAACAAACCAACACCTACTTGTCAAGCAGCAGTTGAAGAAACACACACACATGAATATATATATATATAGGTGCAGGAGTGGCTGTGTGGTAAATAGCTTGCTTACCAACCACATGATTCTGCATTTAATCCCACTGCGTGGCCCCTTGGGCAAGTGTCTTCTACTATAGCCTCGAGCCGACCAAAGCCTTGTGAGTGGATTTGGTAGACAGAAACTGAAAGAAGCCTGTTATGTATGTGTGTGTGTGTGTGTGTGTGTGTGTGTGTGTAATTTTGTGTTTGTCATCCCATCACCACTTGACAACTGGTTTTGGTGTGTTTACATCCCTGTAATCTAGCAGTTTGGCAAATGAGATTGACAGAGTAAGTACCAGGATTAAAAGAAAAATATGTACTGTGGTCAATTTGTTCAACTAAAATTCTTCAATTTGTGCTCCAGCATGGCCACAGTCTAATGACTGAAACAAGTAAACGAGAAAAGCTATGAGAGAACTCTGTCCATAGACTCCTTAAACCAGAGCATATAGCATTTTCTGAAGCATTTAGATGGTTGATGGTGCAAGACTCGCTGCTGATGGGACAACACTCTGTTGCAAAGTTAACTGCCCTTGGTGCTTATCTCCAGCTGAGTGAACAGAGATGTCATACAATACTGCACTCAAGAACATTCACTTTTTTTATTCTAACCCATCTAAGACTGCCCCTGGTTTTGGGAAACAACCCTACTGTTTTAAAGCCATCATCATTTAACATCCGTTTTCCATTCTGGCATAGTTTGGATGTTTTGCCAGGAACTGGTAAGGCCAGGAGCTGCACCAAGTTTCATTGTCTGTTTTGGCATGGTTTTTTTGGCTGGATGCCCTTCCTAATGCCAACCACTTAGCTGTGTGCTCTTTTTGTGACACCAGCAGCAGTGCTTTTTGCATAATCTAAATTGTATGTTTGTCTTCCACCACTGCTTTTCAAAGAGATCTAAATCAATATATTCCATCAGCATTTTATGTTAATTTATTCAAAACACCAATTTAACCATTGTAACTGGTCATATCCAGTTCAAATATTCAACCTGTTTTCTGTTCAAACTGGCCAAATCTCATGAATGACCATGTGATTGCACCTAGAAAGTTACTCTCCATGGCACAAATCCAGGCAAAGTTGTTTATGGACCTAAGCATGCTAAAGGTTAAATGCTAAAGAGTTAAAGTGATTTAAATTAAATTCTTCCCTCAAAATTTTATGTAAATTTGTTAACATAAAATTAATAAATGACAGTTATTTTCCTAAATTCTTAAATATTTTAGAAATTAATTGAAGCAAAAAGAATCTGTTTCAACAGAAATATGGTAACAAAAAAAAACAAGTTAAACATCACCCAGTTCAGGAATAAAAACCCCAAGAATTTACAATTACAACAAAGACTCCAAAACCTTAACAAGTTGGGATTTAATCAAACAAAATTGATCAGGAGACGTCGGTCGTAAGTTTCTCAACAACTTCTACAACAACATAGTTGTGGTTTTTCAACCACTAAGCAATGGTTTGTTAATTAAAGATTTGATGGAGGATGTGTTAAGCTGATGTAGACATGACATAAGTTGAGTTTTAAGTTGAATAATTATTTGCTGTTAATTGTTAACTCATTAATTTACACCAGTTGCTTTTATAATCTGTCTGTCTGAGGTGACGGTGAATAAATGCTAAGAACCAAAGAGCTCTTTTCCCAGCTTTTGAATTTGGAATTTATCCAGGGATTATATATGTGTGTCAACAAGACACTGTTATTGTTTATTAAAGGCAGAACTTGATTGAGGGGAGTAGTGAGAGAGAGAGAGAGAGAGAGGGAAACAGAAGAACATGTGACTCCACCTTTTATCTTTTTATTTTGTCCTTTCTTTTATATTGTAAATCCTGCAATTTACCAATTTTGAGACAGGAAGGGTGTTGTTAAACACACAGATGCAGCTTTTCTGCAACTCGTTGTTGTTGTTGTTATTATTATTGTTATTACTATTGATGGTAATTGTATGATAGCTGTTGTTGCCGCTCATCCTGCAGTCAGTGTTACCACCATTACTGCCACCACCACCTCACTACTACTACTAATAATAATAATAATAATAATAATGGTAATTATTATTATTATTATTAATAGTAGTAGTAGTAGTAGTAGTAGTAATAATGATAATAATAATAATCATCGTTTAACGTACGTTTTCCCTGCTGGCATGGGTTGCACAGTTTAACTGAGGTCTGGAGAGCCAGTGGCTGCACCGGGCTCCAATCAGATCTGGTAATGTTTGTACAGCTGAATGCCCTTCCTAAGTAATAATAATATTAATAGTAATAATACTAATTGTAATAATAATAGTGATGATGATGATGATGGTAATGGTTTCTTTATTAACCACAAAGGTTTACATCAAGAAGAAACATTATGGATAGTACAGGACAAAATAAAGAGTGTGTGTGTGTGTGTGTGTGTGTGTGTGTGTGTTGTTGTTGTGAGGGTTTTGCTGGCCTTCTGCCAGTAATTTTAGAGCAAGAGGACTGGTCAATATCATCAACCTCAGTATTTGACCAGTGCTTGTTTTACCGACCCTGAAAGGTTGAGAAACAAAGTCAACCCTCGGTGGCATTTGAACCCAGAATTTAAATCTAGAAGAAATACTGCTAAGCTTTTCGTCCAGTGCCATAATGATTCTGGCAACTCACCCCCTTATAATATTAATAAATAATGATTTCATATTTTGGCACAAGGCCAGCAATTTAGGGGGAAGGGTAAGTTGTTTACACAAACCCCAGTGCTCAACAGGCATTTATGTCAACCCTGAAAGGATGAAAGGTAAAGTTAATCTTGGTGGAGTTTGAACCTGGAATATAAAAATGGATGAAATACTGCTAAGCATTGTGTCTGGTGCAGTAATGATTATGCCTGTTCACCATCTTACAATGATGATGATGATGATAATTTTGGCATAAAATCAACAGTTTTAAGGGTTAGGGTCTACTGTGTGTTATCAAGCAGATAAAACAAAGAGTGGGTCTTTTAAGCTTGGTTTCTACAGCCAGATCCCTTTCCTGACACCAACCAGTGAAGAGAATATAGGGTGGGGGTTTAGGGTTGGTTTTTACAGCCAGATGCCCTTTCTAATACTAACCATTTTACAGAATATAATGGGCCTTTTAGGTTTGGTTTCTATAACTGGATGCCTTTCCTAACACCAACCCCTTTATACAATATGGAGAGTCTTTTAGGCTTGGTGTTTACAGCCAGACACCCTTCCTAACACCAAAAACTTTATAGAGAATTGGGGGTCTTTTAGCCTTGGTTTTTACAGCTGGATGCTGTTCCTAAAACCAAGCACTTAAGAGAATGTAAAAGGCTTTTAGGCTTAGTTTCTACAAGTGGGGAGGTGCAATGGCCCAGTAGTTAGGGCAGCGGACTCGCGGTCATAGGATCGCAGTTTTGATTCACAGACCGGGCGTTGTGAGTGTTTATTGAGCGAAAACACCTAAAGCTCCACGAGGCTCCTGCAGGGGATGGTGGCGAACCCTGCTGTACTCTTTTGCCACAACATTCTCTCACTCTTACTTCCTGTTTCTGTTGTGCTTGTAATTCAAAGGGTCAGCCTTGTCACACACTGTGTCACGCTGAATATCCCCGAGAACTACGTTAAGGGTACACGTGTCTGTGGAGTGCTCAGCCACTTGCACGTTAATTTCACGAGCAGGCTGTTCCGTTGATCGGATCAACTGGAACCCTCGACGTCGTAAGCGACGGAGTGCTAACTAAAAACTACAAGTAGCTGCTCTTTCTAGCACCAACCACTTTATAGGGTGCATTGGATTAGGGTGGATTATTGCAACGCCACCCTGTGAGAGATTATCATGATCTTAAGCAAGCGTAAAGCATTCTCTTGACTCTGTGTTGCCTTCATGCAGTTACTAACCACTTTACAGAATGTGCTGCCATCTATGTAGATGTTGTAGAAGCATTGCGTATAATTTTGTGTATTTTTATCTTGTGTGTGTATGACTGTGTGTGTATGTTAATGTGCTTGAATGTGTATGTGACTGTTTGTGTTGTTGTGTGTATGTTAATGTATGTGATGGTGTGTATGTAACTTATGTGTGTGTGTATGTAACTTATGTGTGTGTATGTGTATGTTAATGTGTGTGTGATGGTGTGTATGTAACTTATGTGTGTGTGTGTGTGTGTGTATATGTTAATGTGTGTGTGATGGTGTGTATGTAACTTATGTGTGTGTATGTATATGTTAATGTGTGTGTGATGGTGTGTATGTAGCTTATGTGTGTGTGTGTGTGTATGTAACTTAAGTGTGTGTATGTTAATGTGTGTGATGTTGTATATGTGTAATGTGTGTGTGTGTATATGTTAATGTGTGTGATGGTATGTATGTAACTTTTGTGTGTGTGTGTGTGTGTTAATGTGTGATGGCGTGTATGTGTTGTGTGTGTGTATGTGATACGAGTATGTTTATATTATAGGAACAGAGATAGACGTTGACTATGGTAAGCTGTTCTGCTTCTAATCTGCTTATAATCTGTTGCTGTTGTTCTTGGTAACGTTTGGTGGTGTTGCAATGGCCGTTGCTACCATCGAAGATATTGATGATAATGATAACAACAACGATGGTGAATGATGCTGGCAGTCGTGATGATGCAACCAACAGAAGTTATTATTGTAGGAATTGTTGTTGTTGTTGCTGTTGTTGCACTGTTATGATTTGGTTGTTGTTGCACTGTTATCATGATTTAGTTGTTGTTGTTACAATGGTGGTATGTTGAGACTGGTAGTGAAGTTGCTTCTAGCAAACAGCACTAAGGGCGTTATTATAAATGCAATTCACAGTTGTTGTTGTTGATGATGTAGTGGTGGTGATGGTGGTGGTTTTTGCTTCAAATGTTGGCTCCAGATGGTGTTCGTGAGAGAGAAAAGAGGTTAGTGTAGGAAATTAAGTACGATTTGTTGCCAAAATAAACTCAACAAGCGATGAATAAGCTTTGCTTTTAACGGCTTCAATAAAAGAACTTATAGACTTTAACTCGAGTAATTAAGAGACTGACTTACATTGAATTATTATTTAGCAAGTGGTTTCACCTTTGCTTTTATCTGTTTTGTGCCATCCCCGATTGTTCCTTCAGAGGTGCAGGCGTGGTTGTGTGGTGAAGTATCTCGCTTTGCAACCATGTGGTTTTGGGTTCAGTTCCACTGTATGCCAACTTGGGCAAATGTTTTTTATTATTTCCTGGGGCTGACCAAAGCCTTGTGAGTGGATTTCTTTGAGAGAAACTGCATGAAGCCAGTTGTGCATGTGTGTGTGTTGTTGTTGTTGTTGTTGTTATCATTTAACGTCTGTTCTTCCTGCCTGCATGGGTTGGATGATGTGACAGGTGCTGGCAAAGCTGGAGAAATACCTGGGCTTCATTTGTCTGCTTTGGCAGACAGAGAGAGAAAGGTAATATCAATCAGATGACCTGACCCTAAAAACTTGCAACAAACTCATCTTTTTTAAAGTCACACAAGGTGCCTGGGTAAGTGTTAAACTGGGTAATAGATCAAGTCTAACACACACACACACACACACACACACACACACACACACACACACGATGATGTCATGGTTTCACAATAGGTGCATGTAGTAAGAGACAAAATGTTGGCAACAGGGAAAGCATCCAGCCATAAAATATGGCCCCAAAAGGCCCAGATTATCTTATAAGAGCATGAAAAAAGAGGAAGTTAAATTGATGATGATAATGATGATAATAATGTTGATGATGATGTGTGCATATGACCATGGATAATGTATCTTCTCAGCTATATCCATGCGTTGAATATTAATATTAATGTTGTGGAAGGATTCCAACCACCCCCACAAGTGACTAAAAGTGGACTGACTCATTGTTATAAGACAACAAACTGTGAGCGCTTGGCAGTTCAGGTAGGTTAGCAGTTCACTGTGAGCTGTCAGTTGAGAAGAGTAAGTCTCATGTAATAGTAATAGTAGTGTGTCATGTAAATACTTTCTTTCCCTCTTGCTTCATTATATTATATATCCAACATACAAGGATATAAAAACTAACAAATATTTTCTTTTCTTTCTTGCAGGTATGTAAACCGACAATATCATTCTTTTCTTTCACAAGTCTTATGTTCCATCAAGGGTAAGTAACATATATTATCATATTTTAGGGCCTCCTTCTATTAGAGCTGACTATGGGTAGTAGCCTTGCTGTTTTCCCCCCAGCTGGAGTAGCGTTTCCGCTGGCTAAACGGACTTATACATTGATGAACAATAATATTCTAGTGGAACGATCATTGGTCGAGTGTTGGTGAGAGTGACAAAGAAGTGTCTGTAACTTGACTTGGAGCAAATATCATGATGGGTGGTGCTTAGCTTGAAAAGACAGACACAGGAGTCTGGTGCAGGCTCCTGTCTGGCCAGCTCATGTCAAACTGTCCAACCCATGCCAATGATGAGGATATATACAGGGTGATCACTAGAAAAGTGGGAAATTTGAAGGTAAAACTAACAAACATTAATTTGATCGATAAAAACTGTGTGATAGGTGGTTTTTGATTCGCTGTTTCTGTTATCAGACATGTTGACCATTTGTGAGTGTTAATATGATGTCACACTTTGTGGCGCTAATTGTTTACCTCAAATAAATCTTGTGAAAATATAAAACAACATTTCATGAATCTTCCACTTTTCTAGTGACCACCTTGTATGTATGTATGTATATATATATATATCAACATCATCATCGTTTAACGTCCGCTTTCCATGCTAGCATGGGTTGGACGATTTGACTGAGGAACTGAGAACTGGTGAAACCGGATGGCTACACCAGGCTCCAATCTGATTTGGCAGAGTTTCTACAGCTGGATGCCCTTCCTAACGCCAACCACGCTGAGAGTGTAATATATATATATATATATATATATATATATATATATATATATATATATACACACACACACACAGACACATACATATAAATTGAAATGTACAGTATCATATATCTATTACAGCCAATCTTACCAAATAGGTTCACACAAGGGTTTCAATGGGATTTTAGATAATAGCCAGCTTATGTAATCCTGCACTTGGCTGTAATATATATATATATATATATGTATATGTATATATATATATATATATATATATATGTATATGAAAGAGTCATACAGTCTCAGATAATATATATATTTATATATATATATATATATATATACATATATATATTCACACATATACTCTATATGTGTGTGTGTGTTCTGCCTAACTATCATATTTTACATTGTGCCAGTATGACTAAATACCCTAGAATCCAAATGGTGCAATTCTCTTATATTGTCATGTTATATATTTAACCTGATGTCAAAGCTGTTATGTGAAGCTTAATAGGGTGGTTTGACAGCTCAGTGCAGTTTGGGTACGCTCTAAGTTGTAATTCAGGGTGTGAATTCTGTTCTGATTAATTGGCCTTTTTTTCATCTCCTCGTCTGAAGGTTAAGCCTCACTGCATGTTATAACTAAATACACTCTCTGAGTGGTTGGCGTTAGGAAGGGCATCCAGCTGTAGAAACTCTGCCAAATCAGATTGGAGCCTGGTGTAGCCATCTGGTTTCACCAGTCCTCAGTCAAATCGTCCAACCCATGCTAGCATGAAAAGCAGACGTTAAACAACGACGACGACGACAAACACACACACTCACTCATATACATATATGCATGTATGTTTGTGTGTATGTACACACATACACATATGCATGCATCTATACATACATGTGTGTGTGTCTGTGTGTGTATATATATATATATATATATATATATATATATATATATATGCACACATACACACATATATATAATATATACACACACATGTATGCATATATATATATATATATATATATATATATATATATATAATAATAATAAATTATTATTATCATTATTATTATTATTTTATGATTATTACTTTGTATTTTATTATAATTCTTTTTAGTGTATTTAGTTATTAATTTTTTCTATATGTGACGGTGGATTTTCATGGATGAGTTCATGAACTTTGGTTCTTTTCTCTAAATTATATATATACACATACACACACACATCTATACACCAACACACACACAATCGTGTCCATGTGCAATTTAATGAATACCTCTCTATTGGAAAACTTTATGTAATGGAAAAGTAGTCAACCTTGATAACGATAATTAATTTTACTCTCAACTCAATGTATTAATTCATGCTCTGCCTTACAGAAAAGTTGTTCTGTTTAAGCTTTTACTTTTTCAACAGCCATTTTCAGCTATGCAAGCAGGCTATGCACATGTGATTTATTTTCATGCCATTTAAGAACCAGTGTCTCTCAGTGCCTTCTGCCATAGTCATCGCTATGTAAAATTTATAGCCTGTAGCTATAGCAATAGTTAATTTATATTCGCCGATGGCTGTGTGGTAAGTAGCTTGCTTACCAACCACATGGTTCCGAGTTCAGTCCCACTGCGTAGCACCTTGGGCAAGTGTTTTTTTATTGTAGCCTCGGGCTGACCAAAGCCTTATGAGTGGATTTGGTAAACGGAGACTGAAAGAAACCCGTCTATATATATATAGATATGTGTTTGTATGTCTTTGTCTCCACCACATTGCTTGTCTACTTCCCCGTAACTTAGCGGTTCGGCAAAAAAAGACCGGTAGAATGAGTGCTAGGCTTCCAAAGAATAAGTCCTGGGGTCGATTTGCTCGACTAAAGGCAGTGCTCCAGCATGGCCATGGTCAAATGACTGAAACAAATAAAAGAATATGTTTGGAGATTGGTTCAGCTGGTTTTCAAATAAGGGAGAGAAGCATATGGAAAAATTTTTCTTTTCTCTCATATTATGATAAGAAAGTGATTTAAACATTTCATCATCATCATTGTTTAATGTCTATGACAGCATGTAAAACGGACATTAAAAGATGATGATGATTATTATTTTATTTATTTTTTGATTTTTTGATCAGTCAGGTAAGCAAATTTGAGCAACTTGCTCAAAAATGAAACAAACTTGCTGAAGAAGCAACATTTGAATTAAAGTCAAACATGTTAATTTCACAGCTACGTAGTGTCACATTTCTGAATTAATCCTTTTCACACCAAACCAGCCTTAGACCAATATTGGTTCTACAATATAAATGCAAACTTGGGGTTTTTTAAATGATTTAAACTAAAACTTTCTATCAAAATTCCATGCTAATTTTTATTCCAAACACCTGCTTAATAACGATTAAATTGTTTTATTAAATTTCTCATTATTTTCAAAGTTAAATGAAAGAAAGGCAGTGTATTTTAAGAGAAATATGGTAATGGAAAGGTTAAGCAGAATTCTATTGTTGAATAAACATGAGGATATTTTGTGTATAGTCAAAAAGAAAAAAGACAAACATGCAACATAATTAAATGGCCTCCATCCTTACCAACTAAATAATACATGTATATATAGATATGTATGTATGTATGTATGTATGTATGTATATATACATACTCGCTTGTCCAGCATTGAAACTGCTGCAGACCACATATATATGTATGTATTTGTTGGCATGAGGAAAAGAAGTTCTACTCAGACTGGTGTTGTATTCTGCATGATTAAGACAGTGAACTTCAGTCATGGCGCCCAAGGATCAGGTGATCATAGTGTTAACACTAAAGAGATTATCCCAACAATAAAGTAAAAGATAATCCATGCAACGACTTTCAACACAATTTCCATCTACCAAATTTCTATCGCGAAGTTTCTTTTGGTCAGCTTGAGGCAGTGAGAGAAGATACTTGCTCAAGGTGTTACACTAAGATTTGAACAGCCCCACCCCACCAACTATGTGTTTTCTGAGGAAATATCTTAACCGCATAGTTATAATTATGCCTGCACCCTGTATGCACTGGACTATAACCTGTAGAATCATCATTGTAAATTGTCATTGAGTTCTGGTTGTCTGGCAACTTTTATTATATGCTTGAATGCTTCAAGTAAATATTGCTTCAACAATCAAATCTTTTCAGTAGAAGATCATTGTTATATACATATATATATATATATATATATATATATATAAATGACAGATACACACACACATAGAAAATTTCTATTGTCATGGCTCCCTCCCACTACTTATTTTTTATAGTTTCTTTTTGAGGCCATAACAAAGGAGTTCAAGACCGTGGGAACTCCTGCATGCCATGGTTCTAATTCTCATAACTGAATCTGCCAGAGAATTAGTGAGGAAGCTCCAAGCATGGAATTTGAACCAAAAACAAAAGAGGTCTAATAGTAAACCAAACAAAAAGCAAAGTCTTAAGTGACCAAGAAAATATACAGAACTCTACTCTTGTCCCAGAGAAATGCCACATTTGATATCCAAACAAGCAAGAGGTAAATGGTGCACTCAATACAATTAAGAGAGTACAGCACCACAAAGCACCAGGGAGCTGTGATAGATTTTGAGTATTAACCCTTTAGCATTTAAACCAGCCATGTCCTGCCCCAGTGTGTTCCCTGTTTTATGTTTTAACCCACCAGGTCCAGACCGTTACTCTTACCTTTCAATGGCATTATAAAATATACAATCACATCAACAAAATTTCAAAGCTACAAAATAATAGATGATTAATTAAAAATAATTTGAACAAAAAAAGTATTGCATTTTGTTGAATAATCTGAATATTAAAGGGTTAAAGATATTATTTGGTGAAGGTAGGAGAATAAAAAAAATACCAGAGAACACAAGGGAGACATGATAGCTTCTGGATGAAAATGCAGCTTTAACATAATTAAAACCACAAGCCAACAACTATCCCTTTTTGTCAGAGCCAGAAGATCCTTCAGCTCCCAAGAGTTATTGAGGCCTTATAAAGCAGGGGTGAGGCCCACAATCCATTGTGGATAGTGTATTGCTCCTACATCTGAGACAGTGCTACTGTTGCACACACAGATGTCTTAGATTTCATCTAGAAAAGGGCTACTCACCAGACTGGCACCAAGTCACTTGCAGACATACTCCAGCTCTGGCCCACAGATACACTGTCGCCTCTCTTTGCCTTTTTTACTTCCACTCCTTAAATCTGGCTTGGTTCATGTTACCTGTATTCAGGTATTTGCAATCCACTCCTTTCTCCTATTGTGTCAGACACTGAGGCCCTTCCCTAATCACTTAGCACAGTCATTACTTTTCGTGACAGTTGCCAATGTAATAGCTGTTTAACCCATTCGTTACCAACCCAGCTGAAACTGGCTCTGAGTACAAATGTCTTGTTTTAATAAGTTTTGAATTAAAATCTTCCACCAAACCTTAGTTACAATTTATGTTCCTAACACCTTATAAATAAGTCCTGGGGTTGATTTGTTCAACTAAAGGTGGTGCTCCAGCATGGCTGCAGTCAAATGACTTAAACAAGTTAAAGAATAAAAGAATACATGACAGGCTTCCACACAGTTTCCAGCTATCAAATTCACTAACAAGACATTGGGCACCCTGGGACTATAGTAAACGTCACTCGCCTTAACGTGCCACACAGTGGGGCTGAACTCAAAACCACCTGGTTGCGATGGCAATTTGCTGTACTTGATAAGACACAGTAAGCTAAATAAAAATCACTATCTACCACATGCACAGGTTTGTCCTTTCACGTGCCAGTGCCACTTAGAAAGCACCTGTACTGGTGCCGTGTAAACGCACCTGTGCTAGTGGCACATAAAAAGCACCCAGTGCACTCTGTTAAGTGGCTGACATTAGGAAAGGCTTCCAGCCGTAGAAGCCATGCCACAATGGGCAGTTGGAGTCTGGACAGCTCCCAGCTGACCAGTTCCATGTCAAGCTGTCCAACCCATGCCAGCATGGAAAGTTGATGTTAAAAGATGATGATGAGACAGTGAGAGAGAGAGGGGGAGGGAATGAGAGTGAAACATTTAATTCTCCATGGTTTGACAGAAAACTGACAGCTTTGTTACATTTACACCAAGGCCATCACACAGCTTTGTCATCATCTCCTACCCTCAAACAACCCCCTTCATTCAACAAGCCAAATTGCTGTTCTGATTCTATGAGGCACGATGTTGTCCTTGCATAAAATAAAACACACCATGTTGTTTATAACTGAAGCAAAAACAGCTTCTGGTCAAAGACTGAGAAATCAAAAATCAAAAAAGGACATTTTTATTAAGATAAATTCATGTTTTTTTATTTCCTTTTCCTAATGTAGAGATTGTAAGAACACCCAAGATGCTACCACAAAGATTATGAACTAATTTGTCTCTGTTTAAGGCATCATCATCATTTAATGTCCATGTTATGTGCTGGGATGGCTTGGATAGTTTGACAGGTTCTGATGTGTCTAAGGACTGCATTGTGTTCCAAGGCCTGCTTCAGTATATATATTTATTCTTTTTTTAGAAAAACATAAATCCAGAGAAGAAGCACACTCCAAGAAGTAGAGCAATCTATATTAATTACTGGTGAAGGCTGGTCCATAGGGTTATCCTGGATTTCTCACCATAAAGGGTACCCTTATGATGTATCTTCAGACCCTAAGACCTGTTGGCCTATTTTAACACTACACATATATTTTTTTTTCTCTCCTTGTTTCTTTCTGTGTTCCTTTCTGTTGAAGAGCGTAGGCTCGAAACGTTAAAGACTTTCTCTATTCCCGAGCGTTATACTAATACATCTGTTTGTTTTCTACACCACCTGTCTTCGTCTGTTGTTTTTTCGTGAATTCTCCCATATATATATATATATATATATATATATATGGTGAGAGAGAGAGACCTACTGTTAAAATATTTTGAGGTTATGACCTCAGAAGAGAGATTTTGCAGATTATTTGATAAGTAGAAACCAATACCTCTTCCACTGCACTCTGCCATAGTTGAAAGGTTTATTTCAGTGTATCCTCATTTAGCTTCAAATGATTAATTTGAATTCCTGGACAGCTGTAACTAATAGGAGTGTGAAAATGTGTGGTTTTATTTTTGCTCTCTCCAGCTTTGGTGTCATTGTTGACATTTTTCCTGTCAATAAATCATTTGGTGGCTCTGTGCTTTTCGAGAGAAGTTGAATGAACACTCCTTAACTTAACTTGAAAAGCAAGTAAAAGTGTTAATATCAAGAAAAGCATCCAGCTGCAGAACACAATGCTTCTATATGTTATAGCTAGCAGGGGAAAAATACATAAAAAGATGGGAGAAAGGAATAGGAGAGGAAATATAATGCAAAACCAGGAATTATATAACCTCAGTGGAATTAGGACATGGAAGCTATCCTAAATCTGGTCAAAGAATTAGAAATCAAGAATCAAAAGATGACATTGTTATTAAAGTAAATTAATTTTTTAATCTTTTCCTAATGTAGAGATTGTAAGAAAATTCAAGATGCTACCACAAAGATTCTAAATTGTTCTGCTTAAGGCATCACCAACATCATTATCATAATCGTCTAATGTCCATGTTCCATGCTGGAATGAGTTGGATAGTTTGACAGGATCTGATGGGTCCAAGGCCATTGCATATGTATTTAAGTATGTGAGTTCTTTTGTATACCAGTCTTAGGAAACTGCGGCCCATGGGCCTTTCTGAATGGTATGCCTGATGTAAAATTATCTTGAATTTCTTTTTTGGTAGTGTGGTTTGTCTGATGATGAGCCGTGTCTTATGTGGCTCACTCCTCAAAAACGGTTGCCCACATCTGGTGTACATGAGTAAACCATTTCACATCATTTGATGGTTGAAAACCAATATCATGGAGGTGCATGGTTTAGTGGTTGTGGAGGTGTGTGGCTTAGTGATTAGGGTGTTGGACTTGCAATTGTAAGATTGTGGTTTCAATTCCTGCACTGGAATTGTGTTCTTGAGCAAAACACTTCATTTCATGTTGCTCCAGTGCACTCAGCTGTAGAAATGAGCACCACTAGTGGAGGCATGTCACTTGGTGGTTAGGGTGTTGGATTCATGACCATAAGATTGTCGTTTCAATCTGTGGACTGGGCAATCTGTTGTGTCCTTGAGCGAAGCACTTCAGTTCACTTTGTTCCGCTCCATTCAGCTGTAGAAATAAGGGTTAGGGTTAGCCTGGAGAGGGATGAGCTCCACCAGGCTTTCTCACCTTAGATACACTGCATGGCTGCAGCACCCCAAAGGCCTCTGAGGGGTTAAGGGACTTGTTAAAAAAAATGAGCATCACCATCATAAAAATGATGTTGCTCATTTCCAGTCATATGTGAAAAAAACCTGTCTGGTCGCAGAGAAATATTACCTTATTTGGAAACAGGTGAGGTTTGACTAGAAGAAGAGCATCCAGAAAAAAAAAAAAAAAAAGACATGTCTGGTCATGAGGAAATATTTCCTTGCTTTGAAACAAGTAAGGGTTGGCAATAGGAAAGGGCATCTAGTCATAGAAAATTTGCCTCGACAATTTCTGTCTGACCCGTGTAAGCATAAGCATGAAAAAGCAGATGCTAAATTATGACGATGTGAACAAGTTGAAAAATCACAGAACACTTTACAATGGATCAAGTTTATTAATACTGGTTAAACTTTCAGAAATAACTTAACTGACAACTTATCTAGCGATAAATTTCTATAACTTTTTTTGTCCCTCTGGTGCATGGAAAATATACCACCAAATTATTATTGGGTTGGGTCATTGTAACTGGCTATGGGCCACACCTCTTTCAGAAACTTGTTTTATTTGGTTAAAAAGATTGAAATTCATATACATATATTTTAGCTTGTGTGAGTATATATTAATGTGCATAAATATATGTGCATATTTATATGTATGCATATGTATGTATATTTTTGTGTGTCTGTGTTTGTACAAAAATTTATTTATAAACACACACATACGCAGAGTTAGATAGGTAGATAAAGAGATGTGTGTATGTATATGTGTATCCATATATTAATTTATAATTGTATTATATGAGTATATGAATTTGTGAGTATGTATGTGTGTGTGTGTGTGTGTGTGTGGATACATATATATATATATATATATATATATAGAGACGATTGCGCTGGTATGGACATGTGGTGAGAATGGAGGAGGATAGCTGCGTGAAAAAGTGCCACACCCTAACAGTTGAGGGAACCCGTGGAAGAGGTAGGCCCAGGAAGACCTGGGCTGAGGTGGTGAGGCAAGACCTTCGTACATTGGGCCTCACCGAGGCGATGACTATGGACCGAGACCTTTGAAAATGGGCTGTGCGTCAGAAGACCCGGCAAGCCAAGTAAGATCGTTGCCAGTGCCCCTGGACTGGTTCTTGTGCGGGTGGCACATGAGATGCACCATTTTGAGCGTGGCCGTTGCCAGTACCGCCTGACTGGCTCCTGTAGGATTTTCGAGCGAGATCGTTGCCAGTGCCCCTGGACTGGCTTGTGCGGGTGGCACATAAAAGACACCATTTCGAGCGTGGCCGTTTTCGTGCGGGTGACACGTAAAAGCACCCACTACACTCTCTGAGTGGTTGGCGTTAGGAAGGGCATCCAGCTGTAGAAACTCTGCCAAATCAGACTGGAGCCTGGTGTTGCCATCCGGTTTCACCAGTCCTCAGTCAAATCGTCCAACCCATGCTAGCATGGAAAGCGGACGTTAAACGATGATGATGATGATGATATATATATACACGTGTGTGTGCGTGTATCGACAGAAAGCTGTGATGATGCATGTTGTATATATTCACTTAAGTTATACATTTGTAAACATATACCTGTATAATAAAACATTTGATCAACAGTAACAAATTACAACCTGGTGTGTGTGGACATACACACATATCTACACACATAAATATATAAAAATGTGTATGTGAACACACATATATTTGTATATACACATATATATATATATATATATATATATATATATATATATATACACTTATGTATATATAGACGCACATATATTTAAAAATAGTGCTGTGAATACGCAAGTGAGAGAACATGGTGTGGGTGTGTGTGTGTATATACACGTACACACATGCACACTAAGACATGATGGGGGGGGGTGTAACTTGTCAATATAGTGGTGGGGGGGAGCAGTTTAAAGTCCAGTCAGAATGATTTAGTAAATGACCTAAATAGAAGCCTCAAAAAAAAAAATCAGAAGAAAAATCAAAGTTAAAGAAATAAAATTAAGCAATAAAACAGGAGAGGGTGGACTTTGAAATGAATTCCCAAGTGAAAAAAATTAGTTTTTGTAACTATATATCTCACTGTCTTCTACTATGGCATTTGAGCCAACTAAAGCCTCGTGAGCAGATTTGGTAGGCGGAAACTGAAAGGAATCTCATCCTGTATGTGCATGCATGTATGTGTGTATATATATGTATGTATATATATATATATATATATATATATATATATATATATCATCATCATTGTCGTTTAACGTCTGCTTGATCACTATAAACAAATCATTTGTGCTGGTCATTTGGCAAAAGCTGAATGCTCATATGCCGTCTTTAACAGGAGAGTCCATCGAGTGGCTGTGTGGTAAGTAGCTTGCTTACTAACCACATGGTTCCAGGTTCAGTCCCACTGCATGGCACTTTGGGCAAGTGTCTTCTACTATAGCCTCGGGCCATCCAAAGCCTTGTGAGTGGATTTGGTAGACGGAAACTGAAAGAAGCCCGTCGTATATATGTATATATATGTGTGTGTGTGTGTGTGTGTGTGTGTTTGTCCTCCAAACGTTGCTCGACAACCAATGTTGGTGTGTTTACTTCCCCTTAACTTAGCGGTTCAGCAAAAGAGACCGATAGAATAAGTACTAGGCTTACAAAGAATAAGTCCTGGGGTCAATTTTTTCAACTAAAATGCGGTGCTACAGCATGGCCACAGTCAAATAGCTGAAACAAGTAAAAAGAATAAAAGAATATATATATATATATATATATTATAGTATGCTAATGGTAGCAAGAGTGTAATGGTGGCAGTGGTGCCGATCACAGTGGTGCTGGAAAAGGTGGTGGGGATGGTGTCACTTGTGCTAGTTGTGTTACTGGGCCTGTGTAGGGTTGGTGGTGGTGGTAGAGGTGATAACAATAATGAGGGTCATTATGATATTACTAATAAGAAAGAATGGCAGCCCTACATTGACTTAAATAATTGAAGAGGCAGAAGTTGAAGCAGTGGGTGATGAACTATTTTTTTTTGGGGGGGGGGGTTCTAATCAGGGCAGGTTTGTAGCGGGCCTGGGATAAAATCTGAGACACATCAGCACGACTCAGTAAAAATAAGCAAATAAATTTGAATACCCTACTTTGTGCACGTCTGTATGTTTAACATATATATATATATATATGTGCATATACACATGCCTTTATGTTCCTATTCAAATAGGTGAGGCTCTGTGTAAACAAGTATAATTTATATCTGTGAATATATCTTAAACTTCAGCCTACATTTTATAAATAAATAGTTAAATATAAGCTTCTGTTTCTTATATATATATATATATATATATATATATATATATATATATACACACACACACACACACGCACATATATATATATACACACATATATATGCATATATATATATATACATATATATATATGCACACACACGCACACACACACACGCATGCACACACACCCACAGATAAATATAGTTTATCATTATTTACATTGAGCCTCTCTTATTTGAATATGAATATACATTCCTGTGTTTATACATATATATATATATATATATATATATATATATATATATATATATATACACACACACCAATGCCAGAACGGGACGACACTGCATAGTGCCAAAGATCCCAGCAATGCCATCGTGCTTCAGGACCAGTTACTGCAGCAGCTTGGGATTCAGGGGCCCACAGCTTTTTAATATTCTCCCAAAGAGCCTGAGGAATCTGCACAAAGTAGATGTAGGAGTTTTTAAATCAAAACTGGACCTCTTCCTATCGAGAGTCCCAGATGAACCTACCTCGCGGCAGGAGGTGCAAATGAGGGTTGCTAAATCAAACTCCATTCTTCACCAAGTGCCACATATTGTAAGAGGCTCCCTGTAATAAGTGTAGCAACACGGTGGTGCATCAGCATGGCCGCAGCTCTAAGCTGAAACTTTAAAAAAAAATATATATATATATAATATAATATGATATAGGATAAATTCTTTATAAGAATTTATCAAGTATAAATTATATATATATATATATATATATATATATATATATACATATATACACACGTGTGTGTGTATGTATGTACATGCTGGCACTCACACCCACACACGATAGCTGTGTAGATAAACATGCATATGAAAGTAACACGGATTACGCGTTCTGTGTGAATATGTGTGTGTATACGCGCGCACGCACGCACACGTACACACCTACCAATATATAAATAGTTGAAAATTTTGTATAATTTTAAAATTATCCGATATATCTATATATCTGTCAATGTCGTACAGAAGACAAATAATGAGCATTTGGTAAGAATAAAAGAGATAAAGAAATAATAGAAGAGAATTTGTGTGTGGGTGTGTGGGTGAAAGGATTTGCAAACTGGAATAGCAAGAAAAAAAAATTGTGTCTTATTGCTCGCATACATACACACATATATATACGGATACACACTCGCATACATACATACATACACACACACACACACACACACAAACATGCAGTCACAAACTTAACCGTTTTTATTTGTTTTTTAATACTTGTTCATAAGATCCCATACATGCACCTAAACAACACACACACACACACACACAAATGTACTCATTCACACACACACAAATGTACTCATTCACACACACACACACACACATACACACATAGACAGACATAAGTGTATTGTGGAGTTCTATTCTACATATCGAATGTACTGTTTTTTCTGACTTCTAGACATCTAATTCAACCTTTAGCATTTAAACAGACCCTATCTGAGCCAAATATTCTGCTCTATGGTCAAAGTGGCCAAATTTGACCTCTCACACCTACTCTACAATGTCTAAGATAAACAATCGCATCATCGAATTCTCAAAGCTGAGATAATGGATGATTAATTCAAAACAATGTGAATAAATAAGCATTTCATTTGACAGAGTAATCTGAATATTAAAGGGTTAAAATTTCAAGATAAACCCACATGCATAAAATTATATACGTGTTATATTATGAGTGATTCTGAAAGGAGAGATAAAGAAAGAATCAGTTACAGGTACTTGGCCGATACCTTGTTTGTTAATCCACAAGAGGATGTAAAGTAAATCTGACCACAGCAGAATTTGAACTTACAATGCAGAGAGCCAGAACAAATACTAATCTATCTATCTATCTATCTATCTCTCTACTATCTACCATCTATCTATTTGCCATCTATCTATCTACCTACCGTCTATCTACCTACCGTCTATCTATTTACTGTCTATCTATTTACCGTCTATCTATTTGCCGTCTATCTATTTGCCGTCTATCTATTTGCCGTCTATCTATTTGCCGTCTATCTATTTGCCGTCTATCTATCTGCCGTCTATCTATCTGCCGTCTATCTATCTGCCGTCTATCTATCTGCCGTCTATCTATCTGCCGTCTATCTATCTGCCGTCTATCTATCTGCCGTCTATCTATCTGCCGTCTATCTATCTGCCGTCTATCTATCTGCCGTCTATCTATCTGCCGTCTATCTATCTGCCGTCTATCTATCTGCCGTCTATCTATCTGCCGTCTATCTATCTGCCGTCTATCTATCTGGCGTCTATCTATCTGGCGTCTATCTATCTGCCGTCTATCTATCTGCCGTCTATCTATCTGCCGTCTATCTATCTGCCGTCTATCTATCTGCCGTCTATCTGTCTGCCGTCTATCTGTCTGCCGTCTATCTGTCTGCCGTCTATCTGTCTGCCGTCTATCTGTCTGCCGTCTATCTGTCTGCCGTCTATCTGTCTGCCGTCTATCTGTCTGCCGTCTATCTGTCTGCCGTCTATCTGTCTGCCGTCTATCTGTCTGCCGTCTATCTGTCTGCCGTCTATCTGTCTGCCGTCTATCTGTCTGCCGTCTATCTGTCTGCCGTCTATCTGTCTGCCGTCTATCTGTCTGCCGTCTATCTGTCTGCCGTCTATCTGTCTGCCGTCTATCTGTCTGCCGTCTATCTGTCTGCCGTCTATCTGTCTGCCGTCTATCTGTCTGCCGTCTATCTGTCTGCCGTCTATCTGTCTGCCGTCTATCTGTCTGCCGTCTATCTGTCTGCCGTCTATCTGTCTGCCGTCTATCTGTCTGCCGTCTATCTGTCTGCCGTCTATCTGTCTGCCGTCTATCTGTCTGCCGTCTATCTGTCTGCCGTCTATCTGTCTGCCGTCTATCTGTCTGCCGTCTATCTGTCTGCCGTCTATCTATCTGCCGTCTATCTATCTACCGTCTATCTGTCTGTCTATCTATCTATCTATCTATCTACCATCTAGCTCTCCACTTATCTACTTATCTGTCTATCTATCTATCTATTTATCTATCTATCTACTTAGCCCGGCAATGGGCCGAGAGGAAGCTTTCCCTGAAAGGTCGAGCGGAGGTGGCGAACACGTACATCGCGTCCGTCATCTACTACCGCCTAACCGTCGTTCCTTGTCCCGACCCTACCATCACCAAACTGGAGCGCATCCTCTTCCGCTTCTTGTGGAAAGGAAGCGTTCCGATGGTTAGGCGATCCGTTTGCTGCCAACACCCGTTAAAAGGAGGACTGGGCATGCCGTGGTTGATGATGCGCAGACACGCGCTGAGACTGCGACATCTCCGGCTCTACGTAGACAGCGGTGAACAGGTGTGGTCACCGTTTGTGCGGCGCGCTTTCCCGCAGCTCGTCTCCATGACCGAACTGCAGTCATGGATCAAGAAGAGGCCGAGGAAGGGCGAATGGCACCGCGAGTGTCGCGCTGCTCTTCGGCAACTCCAACAACCCGGGTCAACCTTGAGCGACTGCATCACAACTAACGCATTCTATAGTGGATTAGTGGAGGGAAGGTACGACGACGATCTCGGGGCGAACCTGGGCGTCGACGAGGAATACCTGACCCGCCTGTTTAAGACGACCTTCGGGCCGGGACCTATGGACAACTTCCAGAGATCCCTGGCCTGGCAGTGCTATCGAGAAGCACTACCCATTCGGGATAAGCTCTACAGGCATGGCTCGAGAAACACGGGGCCGACCTGTCCGAGATGCCGGCAGAGCGACGAAACCGTTCTGCACGCACTCGTACAGTGTCCTACCATTTCCGAGCTGTGGGCTTACGTCGAACAACTGCTATCGCGTGTGGGACGAGTCGGTCTATCAGCCGAGTCTATCGTGAATATTGTCGCGCCTCCTTCCTTTAAACGGGAAGGAAGAGCTATTTTCATCGTACTTGTGGCTATGACGAAAGAATGTGTATGGTGGACGCGTCTGAAAGGTCTAGAGACAAAGACTTTCCTCTCTGGGAAATCTCTCATCAACTTCTTCAAGTATCACCTGAAGAGGAAGTTGAGAGTAGAAAGGGAAGTCTTGTCTAGTGAATGCTTCAAAAAAAGATGGGTGAATGTAGCAAGGATGGCACGTGTGAACGACGGAGCCATCTTGAGCATAACCCTATGAACAAGAAAAAAAAAATAAAACAAAAAGGCAAAAGAGAGTCACTTACTGTTATAGTTTCTTCAATGAGAATATTGACCAAGGTTACCGTGGTCTTTTCTGTGGGCTTTTCCTTCCACGGCTAAACCTAAACTGTCCTCCCCTCTTTTTACACGAGAACATTACTGTGTGATACATGATCCCTATTGATCGGCCTTTCCTTTTCTTTTTTTTTCGATCCATTTTGATCGAACTGCCCCTTTTTCCCTTCCTACGATCCCTTTTGATCGACACCACCAATTTTTTTTTTTTTTTTATTCCTTCCTTCCCCCTCCCAATAAGAAAAGCTCTACATTGTATTTGTCCCATCTTCGTTGAGCCCTGTGTGGCTAATAAAAGAAATGTATCTACTGGTCTATCTTTCTACTGGTCTATCTTTCTACTGGTCTATCTTTCTACTGGTCTATCTTTCTACTGGTCTATCTTTCTACTGGTCTATCTTTCTACTGGTCTATCTTTCTACTGGTCTATCTTTCTACTTGTCTATCTTTCTGCTTGTCTGTCTATCTTTCTGCTTGTCTGTCTATCTTTCTGCTTGTCTGTCTATCTTTCTGCTTGTCTGTCTATCTTTCTGCTTGTCTGTCTATCTTTCTGCTTGTCTGTCTATCTTTCTGCTTGTCTGTCTATCTTTCTGCTTGTCTGTCTATCTTTCTGCTTGTCTGTCTATCTTTCTGCTTGTCTGTCTATCTTTCTGCTTGTCTGTCTATCTTTCTGCTTGTCTGTCTATCTTTCTGCTTGTCTGTCTATCTTTCTGCTTGTCTTTCTATCTTTCTGCTTGTCTGTCTAGCTTTCTGCTTGTCTGTCTAGCTTTCTGCTTGTCTGTCTAGCTTTCTGCTTGTCTGTCTAGCTTTCTGCTTGTCTGTCTAGCTTTCTGCTTGTCTGTCTAGCTTTCTGCTTGTCTGTCTATCTTTCTACTTGTCTGTCTATCTTTCTGCATGTCCACCTCTCAACTTATCTATCTACCTCTCATCTAATCAACTTATCTATCTCCCTGTCTATCTATCCATTCATTCAGCAGCAGCAGCTGTTTTAAACAGAATCTATGAGTCTCCTCTGTTCCTTCGATGCATCCAGCTCCCTCCCTCCCCATAACCTTATTTTCGCTGCACCACCTCCAATTCCTCACACTCCTCCCATCTCTCATTCTTTTATTGCACCTCATTTCGTCATCCTCAATACAGCAATTGCCCCATCATCAGCAACACGTCAATTCTATCACCCAAACAGCCAATCTCCATGTTAGTAAACACCATAAGTGTTAGACAAAATACCTTGCAGCATTTAGATTCACTCATTTCAGTTCTGGGTTCAATCCCCACTGGGGTTGATGCTGATTCCTGCCTTTCATCTCTCCAGAATCAATAACATTAGCACAAATCAAAGTAGTTAGAAGTCAATTTTATTCACTAAGCTCTTCACCGATATATTTGTGGCTGACTGCCAATGTTTTATTTCTTTGTAATGTCATATGTTCCTTCTCCATTCATTGTCCTTATGGTAATAAAAGCAATTATTATTATTTTGGTAGGCTCGTTAGCATGTCGGTTGGTCAATCTTTGCGGTATTTGCTTTGAGACTATATATTCTGAGTTCAAGTCCCACCAAGGTCAATAAGACAAAGTACCACTTAAGTACTGAGTGCCATTTAATTAACTTACCTTTACCCTTGTAAGTGAAGGCACATGGTGTAGTGGTTAGAGCATCAGGCTCACAGTCATGAGGTAGTGAGTTCAATTTCTGGACTGGGCTGTGTGTTGTGTTCTTGAGCAAGACACTTTATTTCGTGTTGCTCCAGTTCACTCAGCTGTTTATATTTTGAATTAAATATGCGAGGGGGTGCTGAAAAGTTCCTGGCTTTAAGGGTATCGTGAAAGGCCTGGTTGGAGGCCCAACCTTCCGAGTTCTTTTACAGAGCTTAGAAAAACTGAAGGTTCACTGCAATATGTACGTGGATTTGAGAGGGGAATATGTTGAATAAAATCATAATTAACTGATCCTCCTGTATTTTGTTTTACCCAGAGCCAGAAACTTTACAGCATAATAATCTTTGAAGTACTTGGGACCTCCATGGGTCTTAATATGGCCCTAATTTGGGAGCTGAAAGGTATCAACAAATTTTATAGGGCTTGAACTTTTAATGACAGACAGATGAAACAAAATTCTGCAATGCATTCGAATCTGATGACCAACCATCTTTGCTCCACATCACCTCATGTCGCAGTAGTAGTAATGATGATGGTTGTGGTGGTCGTCACCATAGGGACAGTGGTGGTGATGGTAGTGATGTGGTGGTGGCGGTGGTGGTGCTTATTGTGGTATTGGTGTTGTAGTGTTAGCTGCAACAGAGGCCGGCTGTATAGGTGGTGGCATTGATGCATTGTTGATAGTGGGGCGGTTGCTTTACCAAGGGTGACATCATGCACTGCAGCAAGAGGATGAGAGAGAGAGAGAGGGAGGGAGGGAGGGAGAGTGATGGATGGAGAGTGGTGGGAGGTGCAACAAAAGTGTGTTAATGGGAGAGGGGGGATGGGTGCATCGAGGGAAGAGGCAGTGAAAATTCACAGAACTTGTCTAAAGCAGCTGTTGTGTGTGTGAGTGTGTGTGTGTGTGTGTTAGAAGGATGGATAGGTAGGTACGTAGATAGAGGGATAGATAGATAGATAGATAGATAGATAGATAGAGGGGTAGA
>NC_142940.1:10807311-10859811 GCF_046866305.1 Octopus bimaculoides | reverse complement strand
TTGTGTCATCAGCATCTTTTGTGTCTCCATCACCCATTCTTCTTTCTGGGTGGGTTACTGATGAGGAGGGGGTATAGAGGCTGAAGTAAGGATGGTAGGGATTGGGGTTAGGGTTGTGGCTATAAGGAACAGGGACTGACAGAACTGGAAAATATTTGGGAATCTCCATCCCCTGAGTTAATAATTTAATTATTCCTATCTAATGTTGTGGGTCTCAATCTTTTGTAGTTCATTTTACAGAAATAAAGGCATGGCTGTGTGGTTAAGGAACTTGCTATGCAACCATATGGTTTTGGGGTTCAGTCTCACTGCGTGGCATCTTGGGCAAGTATCTTATTTCTTTATTGCCACAAAGGGCTAAACATAGAGGGGACAAACAAAGACAGACAAAGGGATTAAGTCGATTACATCAACCCCAGTGCATAACTGGTACTTATTTAATCGAGTCCAAAATGATGAAAGGCAAAGTTGACCTCGGCGAAATTTGAACTCAAAACGTAATGGCAGACAAAATACCACTAAGCATTTTGCCCGGCGTGCTAACTTTTCTGCATGTGTGTGTGTGTGTGTGTGTATAAATACACACACATTAGATTCATAACTGGTGGAGCGTAATGATGCAAAAATGCATCATCATCATCATCATCATTGTTTAACGTCCGCTTTCCATGCTAGCATGGGTTGGACGATGTGACTGAGGACTGGTGAACCAGATGGCTACACCAGGCTCCAATCTGATTTGGCAGAGTTTCTACAGCTGGATGCCCCTCCTAATGCCAACCACTCCGGGAGTGTAGTGGGTGCTTTTACGTGTCACCCGCACAAAGGCCAGTCAAGCAGTACTGGCAACGGCCACGCTCGAAATGGTGTATTCTCCGTGCCACCTGCACAGTAGTGTCTTACAATCTGATGAAGCCATTCATAGTGCAATGATGTGCTTTCTCACATATTGTCTCATCATTTGATATCCATTTTGCATGCTGGCACGGGATGAAAATTTTCATAGGAGCTGGAGAGCTGCACCAGACCCAAATTGTCAGTTTCGGCATCGTTACTATGGCTGGAGGCCCTTCTTGATGCCAACCACCTTACAGAGCACACTGGGTGCTTTTTACATGGCACCAGTACCAGTGCTATTTCATGGTACAGGCATAGGTGCTTTGTACATGGTACTGTACAAAGCAATGAGATAATACATAAATTCAAAACAATGTGAATAAATAAGCATTACTTTTAATGAAGTAATCTGAATGTTAAAGAGTTAAAAACAAAAAGATGTCGGACAGCATAGTCTTGTGTTGTTATTTAGCCTTGATTTGAACCTGATCAAGAAAACCTATTACCAAAGACATTCTAGCTTTGACCCTCCGGTCTTTTGTCATAAGGTTAGTAGGAGTCATTTCTCATATTTAAGACGACAGCTATTTCTTGCAGACCAAACAACAACATACAACCTCTCTCTGGTTGTTTTCTATTATTATCATTGTTGTTGTTGCTGTTCTTGTTTATGCTGTTGCCATAATTGTTGTTCTTGTTGCAATTTTTAGTCTGCACTTATGATGCACAAACACAGTTGCTACAACTGAAATTGCATTTATACTGCAGTCTCATTGGTTCATTATCTCAGAACAATCTAATTAATTTAATTAATTATCAGCTTGATATCTTACAAATTAATTTCTGTCTTTCTCAAAGAAAATGCTGTTTTCCAGCGCTAGATTTTGCCGGTAACCAAAAATTCAACCATTTATTGTTAATTATACACTGAGGAATTTGATCCAAGACTTAGATTTGTCCAACCATTTACATCTCTGCTTTCATTATTCCTTGCATTAATTTCCAATATTAACATGGAGCCACATGCTTTAGGAAAAGATACAGTTGATTAAAAACAACACCCCTCCCATCATCTCCTACTTCTTCATTGATCCCATTTTGCGTCATCACCATTGTCATCATTGTTGGTGGTAGTGATATGTTTTTGTCCATTTTCCCATGCTTGCATGGGTTTGATCAAATTCACTGAGGCAGATTTTCTGAGACTGGATGCACTTCCTGTCACCTACCCTCATTCATTTCCAAGCAATATATTTCCCCATGGCTTGGTCATGTTTACAGGGAAGACTGGAAACCCGGGACACTGCTCGTATAATGGTGACGACCACAACTGTCATGTGATGGCAAGCTGAACACATACATACACACACATGTGGACACTCACATGTGCTCACACATGCACACATACATGCAAGTTCACACATGCACACGTGCAACCGGTTTGTTTCAGTTTCTCTACCAAATCCACTCAAAAGGCCTTGCTCAAAGGTACCATGTCATGCATTGGGACTGAACCTGAAACCATGTGGTGTATAGTAAACTTCTTAACCACACAGCCATGCCTGTACCTATTCACATAATGAATAATATTGATTGGTAACTTAGATACAGGGTTTCAAATTCTGGAGGGGATACAGCTGATGATATTGACCGCAATAACTGACAGGTACTTAATCACATCCACCCTGGAGAATGATTAAGTACCTGTCAGTTATTCGACCCCAGGACTTATTCTTTGTAAGCCTCGCACTTATTCTATCGGTCTCTTTTGCCAAACCGCTAAGTTACGGGGACGTAAACACTCCACAATCGGTTGTCAAGCAATGTTGGGGGGACAAATGCAGACATACAAACACACGTATATATATACATATACATATATACGACGGGCTTCATTCAGTTTCTGTCTACCAAATCCACTCACAAGGCTTTGGTCAGCCCGAGGCTATAGTAGAAGACACTTGCCCAAGGTGCCACACAGTGGGACTGAACCTGGAACCATGTGGTTGGTAAGCAAGCTACTTACTACACAGCCACTCCTGCGGTAGTTTATTTTTCTTAAGCCCTAGAAAAATGAAAAGTGACTTGGCTTCGGTGAGATTAGAACCCGGAAGATAAAGGTAACTAAACACTGCAAATAGTTTTATTAGTTGCTCCATCAATTCTGCCAATATGATATTGATTGTTCACAATGCTGCAACTATATTTGAAGAGCATGCAGTCATTTATATTGACGCAGCGATTCTCTGTTACTTTAATGTACAAAGACCCACCCACCACCCAACACCAACACCAACACCATCGACTTCCAAGAAGATGAAAGGCTAAGAGTTAATTCCTGTGTGATTTGCACTCGGGCTTAGAATGACATAAGTAAATGTCCGCAAGACAGTTTTTGCTATTTCTTTTGTTATTTTTGTTCGTTGTTTTTTTTTTTGTTTTTTGATGCACTAATGATTGATTGTGTCATTCCATTTCATTTTCATATTAAATCAAAAATCACAGAACTTTATTGTCAGCAAAGAACTGTCCAATCTTGCCTTTACTCTGTCTGTCTGTCTCTCTCTCTCTCTCTCACACCCTTTCCTTCACCTTTCCTCTCTCACTAACACAAGCATGCATTCTTATCTCTATTCTCCATACTTTCTTAGTAACACACACACACACACTTTCTGACCTTCTCTCTCTCTTATATTCTCAATAATATGGACTGAAGCAACATAGAATAAAGTGTTGTGCTCAAGAACACAACATACCACCCAATCCAGAGATTGAAACCACAATATTACAATCATAAGTGCAACACCTAAACACTGGGCCATACATTGTGGAATCAATGACCTAAAGTACCAGTCAAGTACTGAGGTTATTGAGTAATTCCTTCCCTAAAAATGCTGCCATGCTGCCTAAATTAGAAACCACTATGAAGTCAGTGTTTGGAACTTAACTTAACAAAGGGTCCACACATGTAGTTTTAATTTAAATATGAATGCTTCAGAAAAACAGATGACAATTTTGTTATCATAAAACAGCAACTTAATGTTAGGTCAGTCACTTATAAAACAGGTTTTTTAAACTATTTCACTGAATTATGAATGGCTTGTTTTTGTCAGTCATTTTCTTCAGATAATGTTTAGATAAAAAGAATCAACAACCCAATATCTTTGTTCTAATTTATTGTTCTAGATAAAAAATTAAAAAATACTCATTAACGAATACTTCCCTTTGTTCCCTAAACTCCTTGACTTGGGGTTCAATGAAATAATTTCATGAATTCTCAAAGAAATGATTACAGTCCCCGGCAAATACTTCATATACCTGCAGAAGATAACGGTTTGACTGCAGAGCAGAGAGATTGGCTGATGAGATAAGGTTTTACTGTGATGAACTTCCTTTGATTTCATTTTTGCTTTATTAGTCATCAGATATAGCAAAGATTAGAAAACAAAACAAACTGGTTTACTTCTCCCAGGGAATTATGGGTATTTGGTGGTAATTCTTATGTTTGATTAAGCCATCATGCCTGAAACCAACTTGGAACTCTGCCTTCAGTGTGTGTGTGTGTGTGTGTGTGTATATGGTTAATCCATAATCATTATTCCAACAAAATATATTTTGTCATAATAACAATTAAAGATAAAATATTTTTATACGTTTTCTACCTTAGTTTTGTGTTCTTTATTCTAAGTGAAGGCACGTGGCTTAGTGGTTAGGGCATCCAGCTCACAATCGTAAAGTCATGAGTTCAATTCCCGGTGATGCAGTGTGTCCTTGAGCAAATCACTTTATTTCATGTTGCTCCAGTTCACACAACTGACAAAAATGAGTAGTACCTGTATTTCAAAGGGCCAGTACATGTTTTGTCTTGGTATAAAAGATGGGCTGCAGCAAATATTTTGCTCAATACCACAGATTTGCTTGCCAGTTGTTTGATCTTAACTAATTGAGCATGTCCTTTGGTGGCTGACAATATGCACATCTCTGATCATGAGCAGAAGTAGTGTGGGAGCATAATAACCGTGTGGCGAGAGGAATTCTTTGGGGTTTGAATAATTCACCTCTCAAAATGTGGGAGTTTCATTTATCATCCTTAAACAAACCTAATTCAGAGACCTTTTGTGCAGGAGAGGTCTACTCAACCTGAAGAAAATTCTAACTGGGTCCCATCTGCAAGGTCATGCACTGTTTATCTTGATACAAGGTCACCATATTGCGCACATATGGTTGTGATTGCATGTGCCTGGTGACCCTTATCAGACAGGTAGTCACATTGGGTATATTAGGCTTCGTATTTTTGTACCCCAGTGTCCCTTTGATGACATGCATTGCTCACTCACTCTTTCAATAATAATAATAATTTCAAATTTTGGCACAAAGCCAGCAATTACAGGGGAGGAGATAAGTTGATTATATTGACCCCAGTGTTCAACTGGTACTTATTTTATCAACCTCAAAAGGATGAAAGGCAAAGTCAACCTCAGCACAATTTGAACTCCAAAACATAAGGACAAATGAAGGACAGGTTGGTAGGTACATGGACGGATGGATGGTGGGATTGATAGACAAATAGATAGCCTGATTGACAGATGTGTAGGGGGCATTAAGAAAATAGATGGATGGACACAGACTGGTTTGTCCATAGATAAGCAGATGGTTAGGAATATAGACAGACAGACAGAAAAAAAGCTTGTCATTGTCTTCGTTAACAGCAGGAGTCAAATTAGAATCAGGCAACAATCTAGTTGTTTGTCCACTTCATTGAGGTATACTAAGTTGAGTAAAATATTTTTCTCAAGATCATTTAAAGTGTTTTCTTGTGCTGCTTTTATTGTTGTAGGCATCTTTAAACAATAAAGCTTAATAAACTCGTTTTTTGTGCATTTGTTTCCAAGCATTTACATGTGTGTGTGTGTGTGTGTGTGTGTGTGTGTGTGTGTTTATCTCAGTTTCCTTACAGTTTTAATGTGTGTGTGTGTGTGTGTGTGTGTGTGAGTGTTTCCCAATTTCTGTAACTCTGACGAAATGTGTTTATGTATATCTCAATTTCTATATAGCTTCTGTATGTATGTGTGTATGTATGAGCGTGTATGTTCATATGTACAACATTGTTCTATGCGTGGGTGTCTGTGCTCACATGTTCAACTTTGTGTGTGTATGTAGGTGTGTATGCTCACGTGTACGACAGTATATATATGTGTTCACGTGTACAACTATGTGTGTGTAGCAGCGATCTTTTTTTTCATTTTATGAAGGTATTTTCTATTGCTCTGGGTGTTGCTTAACTTTTTACATTTGGTAAAGAGCAAGCTAATAACATTTAGATTATTCAGAATTAAATATTAATAATAATAATAATTCCATGAAAACTTTCAGCTTATTTTGGTGGGTATAATGGAAAGTGTCAGCTGCACACAGCCAGCAGACTACAGCGACACGTGTTTACTGATCATGCTTCAAAATCCCTGTGGAAAAACTCTTGTAGTTCCAAGCAATGAGGATTTTTGTAGGTGTTCTGTCTTTACATTTATACCAATCTTTTTGATCCACGTTGATAGTTGAGTGCTGATACTTCCAAGCGTGCTAATTATGTCCACTCTTTTCAATACTCACAACCTCTAAACTTCCAACTTCAATTAATCATAGTTGTTCTCATTTTCTTCTTCGGATTTGGTTTGGTGTTTGTACAACCTGAATCCAAGTATCACCCAGAGATCTCAAGAGACATCAAGTTGTAAGTTCAAGTAGGCATTAGGACTAAGATGGTTGATAACTACGATGTTTTGTGGAGAAAAGAATGTAGTTTGGTGAGAGGGGATTTGTGTTTTAATTGTGTTTAATTTGTAAGAAGTATTGTTTTAGAAAATGTGCTTTTGGTAATATGTGAAAACAAACGAAAGGTTGTTTTGGGAGTTATATAGATGGTATTTTTCATAGGATATGATCAATCTCTAAGAATACAATTTTCTGAATTTCTTCCATTTTCAACTTCCCTGGGCTTTGAGATAGGTAATAATCAGTCCCTTTTGCTGTTATTCCAAGGGTACCTACAACCACAGGTATTGCTCTAGTCTTGAGTTTCTACATTTTGCTAAATTCTATTTCAAGATCTTTTCTATTCACTTCACTTTTGGCAGGTCTTGACAGATACATTTATATCAATCAAGACAGTCATATCGATGAGGAGGCATGATTTTCATCTGAAACTCTTCAGTATAATTTCTGAGCTATTTGCAACTAACTTTCTATCAGTTTCAACAGAAAAGTTCCACAGGAGTGAGATATGATTATTTTCAAGCACTAGGGGGCGGGTGGATGAAAAACAAAGTCGACCTTGGCAGAATTTGAAATCGGAATGTAAAGATGGAGGAAATACCACTAAGCATTTTGTCTGGTGTACGAATGATTCTGCCAGCCCACCATCTTAGTGATGATAATAATAATAATAAGAAGAAGAAGAAGAACAATGATGTTATTACTATTTATTTTTATATATTTTTTAAATAATGATTTCTTTTACAGAGAAATAATAATAATTATTATTATTATTGAATATATAACGGCTTCAATTTTCACTTAAAGGCAACATACAGCAGTAATTTATGTGTAAAAATTATGAAATGTCGGGGTTTTATGATTTTACTTTCTTTCACAATTTTTTCTTTTATTTTATATTTTAATATTTACTTATTTTTCTTATTTTTTGTTGTTGTTGAGTCTTTTTTTTTATCCATGAGAAAATATAAAATGTCAGACTATATAATTTCTGTGAGAAAATATGAAAATGAAACGAGTAGAAATTTCAAATATGTTATCAACCTTTGCAGTTTTTATCTGAAATATACGTATTTATGATGTGTTGATGTTTATACATTGTGTGTGTGTGTGTGTGTGTGTGTGTGTGTGTGTGTGTTTGATACAATGAATTGTTATGTATATGTTTGTGTTTGGCTATCATCAAATTTAATAGAGGACCTCAGGCATATGAGTGTGTGCACATGGGTATGGTTGTTTGATGTGGTCATTTAATACAGAAACAGGTTGCATCTAAAATTATGCTTAAAAATTCGAGATTCTTTCTGAATTTTGACATTCATGAAGACTAAATATGATTATATATCATTACCAGCATCGCCTTACATTCCTCATCACCTTATTCTTCTGGTGGAACAGAATGGACATTTGAATTATGAGTCCAATATGTCTAACTGGTTTCTACACAATTTCTGTCTATCCAAACCCAATTTTCCTTGGAGTTAACCTTTGGGTTGACTCCAAGGCCAGATAAAGACTCATAGAGGCCCTAAGTACTTTAAAGATTTTGGTGACCCCCATATGTCATGAGGTTCCAGAAATTCTAAGCTGGAAACTACAGCCTAGAAGACAACCCTCATCCTGGAAGATCTGTAGAGCTTGTTGAGAACATCCTGAAAACCCTGGTAGAACAAAAATCCATCGTAATTGTTCAAGAACTAGCAGAGAAGTTGGATTTGGTCGTTCAACCTGTCATTCAAGTCAGTGTAGAAGAAAAATGATCATCTTTGGTTTCAAGACAAAAGATGCTTTTCCATCAGGATACTGCTTGGCTACATACAACGAGGATGAACATTCCAAAAGCTGGAGCGGTTTGAATAGGAAACGATGCCCCACCCTCCATATTCGCCAGACATTTCCCCAACTGATTATCATTTATTCCACAGTCTTCAAAATCATTTGGATGGAAAAAAATATGAATTCTGTAGACGAGGTCAGAACAGTATTTTAGTAATTTTCGTCACAGACAAGTGAATTTTGGAAGAGGGGCCCCGCAAGCCTACCAGATAGAGGAAGAGCATTATAGAAAATGGAGAGTATATTGTAAGATTAAAAAAGAACTTTATCTTAATTTTGAAAAATAAAAAGTATAAAATCCACATTATTAATGGGATGACCCAATATATGTATGATAATTCGAAACATAAACAATAATAAATCATAAACCATAAAATAAATTTCCATTTTTCAAAATTGGAAAAGTTGGAAAATAATGCTTATTTTTGTATACATTCACTGTATTTATATTTGAAAACTTTACTCCTAAATTTTTTTGTAATTGCAAAATCTTTGATCAGATCCTTACTATGGACACTTTGAAATTATATTTCCAATCACATAAACCACTTCGAATATAATTATAGCAATTTAAATTGATTTCTTTTGTGCTGTAAACCATCTACCACCACCACTTCTCTACGTGTTCTGAGCACATGCTTATTTTTCTTAATGGTTAATCTAGTGCTCATTGACTCATGTCTATAATAAGGTACTTACCCATGATGCAATGCAGGGGAATGAAACCAGGGACCTCTTGATTGCAAAGCAAATTCTATACCACTTGGCTGCGCTGCCTTTGTCCACATCTTCTAAATGGAAGCTTGAACAGACCTAAACTCATTATGTTAAGAAGACAAAGGTATTAGCAACCACTTACTTAATTGAGGAATTTGCCATTTAATGAAATCTTTTGACTTAGAACAATCGATATTGTTTATAGTTTTAATGGTTGGACTTTTAATAGAATAGGTTATGTGTTTGTATATATATGTGTATACATGCATGTGTGTGTGTATGTATGTGTATACATGTATGTGTGTGTGTATGCATATAGATATGTATGTGTGTTTATAAATGTACATGTGGGTGTATATATATATATGTGTGTGTATGTGTATATATATATATATATAAATATAAATACGTGTGTGTGTATGTGTATATATATATAGTTATATATATGTGTGTGTGTGTATGTGCATATATATATATACGTGTGTGTGTGTGTTCATATATATACATGTGTGTGTGTATATATATATATATATATGTATCTGTATGTATATATACATGTTTGTTTGAAAGCTTTTGTTTCATTTTATTTTAAAATTTTGGTGGGTAGTTTCTATTTTTTTGTTATTTCTTTGATATTTCTTTGATTTTCCTTCCATAACATAACTGGGTAATAATGAAATGAGATCAGGTCACTTCGATTTGGATGATAACTTTTAGACAGGGGCTTAAAAAAACATTGTTAATTATTGTTGTTATTGTTAAGTGCTATTATCTGGCTGTGGTTGTTGTTGCTGTTGTTGTTGTTGTAATTAACATGTTCTTGATAATCATCGTTACTGTAATCCTTTTACGTTTCTTCCCCTTATCAATGTCATTACCACCATCATCATCATCATCATCACGGGTATCATCATTGTCACCACCACCACCTCCACCACTGTCATTGTTGCCACCACCACCACCACCACCACCATTGTTGCCACTCCCCCACCATCATCGTTGCTACCACCATCACCCTACCACCATCATCGTTACCACCATCACCACTACCACATCATCACCATCACCACTGCCAACACCACCACCACCACCATCATCATCATCATTATCATGGGTGTCATCATTGCCACCACCACCACCACCACCACCACTATCATTGTTGCCATCACCACCACCACCACCAGTGTTGCCACTCCCCCATCATAATTGTTGCTACCACCACCACCTCACCACCATCATCGTTACCACCATCGCCACTACCACATCATCACTATCACCACTGCCAACAACACCACCATCACCACTATCAGTATCATAACAATTAAAGTTATTCTAGTTATCCTCATTAGGGTCAGACGAAATAAAATGCGTTGCATGTTCTGTTTCTTTCATCATTTAATGTCTGCTTTCTATGCTGGCATGGGTGGTTCTTTACATCCTGATTTCAAATTTCAGTGAAATCAAATTTTGATCTTCATCTTTGGAGGGTTAATAAGTACCATTCAAATACTAAGGATAGAAATATGATTACAGCTGTTTCATAGCCTTCAACATATGCAGTATTATTAATTAGAGTATATAAAATTATAAGCACATGTCTACATCAATATGTCTACATATACCCACGGGCATATGGTGTAGTGGTTAAAAGCACGAGCTAATAACCCCAAGATTCTGAGTTCAATTCCAGGCAGTGACCTGAATAATAATAATAACAATAATAATAATAATTTATTTCTTTATTGGCCACAGGGGGCTAAACATAGAGGGAACAAACAAGGACAGACAAAGGGATTAAGTCAATTATATTGTCCCCAGTGCGTAACTGGTACTTATTTAATCGACCCCGAAAGGATGAAAGGCAAAGTCGACCTCGGCGGAATTTGAACCCAGAACGTAATGGCAGACGAAATACTGCTAAGCATTTCGCCCGGCGTGCTAATGATTCTGCCAGCTCACCGCCCAATAATAATACTATCGGAAAAATACCTGAGGAATGAGAACCCAGGTTTGAAATTCCCCATGGACACCTGATGAAGGCTGGATAGTACATCAGCCAAAACGTGTTAACAAGAAAAAAGACAAGGATAAGTATCCACGAAATGTAAATAATGTACATAATTCCTCATCTCGCAAATATAGAACTGTTCAATATGTCTGCTCAGCATTATACAATTGTACGCTTGTAATTTGTGAATATTGGCCACGACTACAAGTGAAATCGTAGTTATGGCCGATGCTAGTGCAATCTGACTGGCATCCAAAAAGCACCTTTCAAGTATGGTCGATGCCAGTGCCGCCTGACTGGCTCCTGTGTTGGTGGCATGTAAAAAGCACCATTCGCACATGGTCGATGCCACTTCCACCTGACTGGCCCCCATGCCGGTGGTATGTAAAAAGCACCCACTACACTCTCGGAGTGGTTGGCTTTAGGAAGGGCATCCAGCTGTAGAAACTTTGCCAAATCATATTGAACCTGGTGCAGCCTCTGGCTCACTAGTCCTCAGTCAAACCGTCCAACCCATGCCAGCATGGAAAGTGGACATTAAATGATGATAATTAAGATTTAAACTGTAAATATCTGAATGTGAGAGATAGTTGAATAACTGTAAACCTACTTTTGGACCACCCTGTACACACACACACACACACACACACACACACACACACAGTGGGCTTCTTTCAGTTTCCATCAACCAAATCTACTCATAAGGCTTTGGTTGGCCAGGTGCTACATTTGAAGACACTAGCCCAAGGTGCTGTGCACTGAGACTGAACTCTTATTCATGTGGTTAGGAAGCATACTTCTTAACTTCATGGCCATGCCTGTACCTCCATATATGTGTATGCCCTATGCAAGTATTGAAAAGCAGGCATTTAAACAACTACAACAACAACGGTGATGATGATGATACACACACACACACAGTTCCTGCTAAAGGTGATCCCAAGGAAATACCTGAGGTAATTATAAACTGAATTACAAAACAAAATTAAGAGAGATTTTCTCACAGAACGGTTGCTGAGTTTATCAGTTAAGTAGTTTTTATAGACCTGTTTTTTAAGTAGCAGAACCAACAGATATATCACACCCATACATACACACTTACATACATGCATACAGTATGGATATGTGTGTGTGTGTGTGTGTGTGTGTGGATGTGTGTGTGTGTGTGTATTATGTATTATTAATAGTTGTGAAAATACCTTTGTGAACATTATTTTTATGATAAACCATGTTTATAGAAGTGAGTGTGATGAGGGGTTTGAGAACGTGTGTTCGTATAGACAGACTTACTTTATTATCTCTGTAGTTTAGTAAGTTATAAAAGCACAGGAGTGACTGTGTGGTAAGAAGCTTGCTTCCCAACCACATGGCTCTGGGTTCCGTCCAACAGCATGGCACTTTGGGACAAGTGTCTTCTACTATAGCCTCGGGCCGACCAAAGCCTTCTGAGTGGATTTGGTAAACAAAACCTGAAAGAAGCCCATCGTATATATACACATATATATTATATGTGTGTGTATGTATGTATTTGTGCGTCTGTGTTTGTCCCCCACAACATTGCTTGACAACCGATGTTGGTGTGTTTACATCCCCATAAATTAGCAATTCAGCAGAAGAGACCAATAAAATATTATTATCATTATTATCATTAGGGCAGTATGTCAGATAAATGTTTAGCAGTATTTTATCTGCTCCTTTGCAGTCATCATAGGAATATCATCATCATCATCATCATTTAACGTCCATTTTCCATGCTGGCATGGGTCGGACGATTTGAGTGGAGTTTGTAAGGCCAGGGTTTGCACCAGGCTCCATTGTCTGCTTTGGCTTGGTTTCTACAGCTGGATGTCCTTAATGCCAACCACTCCATAGAGTGTACTAGGTGCTTTTAACATAACACCAGCGCCATGGCCTGTTTTTTTTTTTTATTCTTTTATCTTGTGGTAGGAGTAGAGAAATAGCAGTTGATTATAATAATCTTGGTACTTGACTGATACTTTATCTACTCGAGAAGGATGTCAGTTGTCCAACGCTCAACAGGTTATTTTGTTATTCATGGTTCAATTACTACTATTACCACTACCACCACCACCACTACTATAATGATGTGTATTTGAAAGAATTTACCAGTTAACATGGAACACTGATCATAATGATAAATTGAGGTTTTTGACCTACTTCTGAATGTAACCTTGAGAGAGAGAGAGAGAGACAGAGAGAGAGAGACAGAGAGAGATAGTTGTGTGTGATATTGATGACATGCGGCAAAACAAACTAGAGAATAATTAATTTTTTTTTAAATCACACACACACACACACACAAACACACATCATCATCATCGTTTAACGTCCGCTTTCCATGCTAGCATGGGTTGGACGATTTGACTGAGGACTGGTGAAACCAGATGGCTACACCAGGCTCCAATCTGATTTGGCAGAGTTTCTACAGCTGGATGCCCTTCCTAACGCCAACCACTCAGAGAGTGTAGTGGGTGCTTTTACGTGTCACGCGCACGAAGGCCAGTCAGGTGGTACTAGCAATGGCCACGCTCAAAATGGTGTATTTTATGTGCCACCCGCACAAGAGCCAGTCCAGGGGCACTGGCAACGATCTCGCTCGAAAATCCTTACACACACACATATATATATTGGTTTCAAATTTAGGTATAAGGCCAGCAAGTTCAGGGGTTAGGGAAGTTGATAACATTGAACCCCACTCCCCAATCTCTCCAGAACACAACTGGTATTTATTTTATCGACCCCACAAGGGTAAAAGGCAAAGTCAACCTCAGCAGAACTTGAACTCGGAATGTAAAGGCGTACAATATACTGCTAAGCATTTTGCCTGGCGTGCTAACGTTTCTGCCAGCTTGCCTTCTATTTATTATTATTACTGCTAACAACAATAATAATAATGTTTATAAGAGAGTATTGTAGAGATAAGAGATATAATGTTTATAATTTAGACATAAGGCTAGCAATGTTAAATGGACAGGGACAGTTGATTAGTGATCCATCGCATTTGACTGGTACTTTATTTTATCGATCCTGGAAAGATGAAAGACCAATTTGATCTAAGCAGGATTTGAACTCAGAATGTAAAGAGCAGAAAGATGTGCTGCAAAGCATTTCATCTTGCATTGGAATGATTCTGCTAATCCTTGCCACAAAATGGTGTAAATGAGGAAGGTAACACAAAAATGGATTTACAAAACATTGACGAGTTTAATATTATACGTGCAAATAAGGTCAAAAATAAATAAAACAATGATAGGTTAATATAAAGATAGAATATGTGAACATATCTCATCATCATCATCATCATCTTTACCAAGCGTGGCTGTGTGGTAAGAAACTTGCTTCCCAACCACATGGTTTCGGGTTCAGTTCCACTGTGTGGCACTTTAGGCAAGTGTCTTCTACTATAGCCTCAGGCCGAACAAAACCTTGTGAGTGGATTTGGTAAACAGAAACTGAAAGAAGCCTGTCGTACATATGACAGGCTTCTTTGAAAGATACCCCCAAATATACTTTGCAGAACTTTATACATGTTCTCTTTCGGGTGAGCGTTGTGTGTCTAGTTCTCGAATTTGTGTTTTGTAAGCGACAGACTACGCTGAAGAGTTTGCATATATGTGCATCTGTGATCATGAGCAGAATTAGTTGGGGAGCATCATAGCATTGTGTTGAGAGGAATTCTTTGGGATTTGAATAATCCATCTTTGGAAACCTGGGAGTTTTGTTCAACATCCTTAACCTTTATTCAGAGACCTTTTGAGTGGGATGGGCTACAGAGCTTGAAGAAAATTCTAATAGAGCCCCACCTGTAAGGTCTTACACATATGATTGTGATGCATGTGCCTGGTGTACCCTTATCAGATGGGTAGTCATGATGGGTATACTGGACTTTGTTTATTTGTACCCCAGTGTTACTTTGATGGTATGCACTGCTCTCTCACTCAATAATAATAACAATAATAATAATAATGATAATAAAATAATGCATATGGTAATGAAAGTGATAATTATGATCATCAATTGGTGGAGTTGATTATGATGATGGAGAAGGAGTGGTCTTGGTGGTGGTAGGGTTAACAATAATAGTGGTGATGGTGGTAGTAGTCGTAGTGGTGTTTGTAAAAGTAGCTGTGGTGGTGGTTTTTCTCACAACCCACAAAACATGGCCTCATGCCAACATCAGAAATAATGATTAATTAATAAATAAGTTAATTTGTTGATTCTTAACATCAAAAAAAAAAAAAAAACATAAAGTGAAGATTAATCTCTTCATGTGTCTCTTTTTGAAAACAATTTCTGAATCCACAAAAAAAAAATGTTTTACCAATGAATTAGAAACAGTATAGCGTATTTGTTTCAAGACTGACAAGATAGATTTTATGAAAAATCTATATTGTTGGTTTTGGCATGTGTCTTCATATTATCCTCACACATTATTATTATTATTATTATTATTATTATAATCATCATCGTTTTGTTTCTGTTTCTTGTGAGAGATAAATATATTACTCCTTTACTCTATTATTTGTTTCGGTCATTAGACTGTGGCCATACTGGGGCACCACCTTGGAGGATTTTAGTTGAATGAATCGCTTTTGGTATTTTTCTTTTAGGCCTCGTATTTATTCTATGAAACTGCTAAGTTATGGGGAAATAAACACACCAGCACTGGTTGTCAAGCATTGCATAAGCATATGGGGGGGGGGGACAAACACAGATACAAGGACACACAGACACACATAGATATACATGACAGCCTTCTTTCAGTTTCTGATTACCAAATCCACTCTCAAGGCTTGTACACACACGCACACAGATAAATGTATAGAGAGATTTAGGTGTGTGTGTGTGTATGCATATGTATGCACACACACACACAGAGATAAATATATAGAGAGATTGAGAAAGATGCAGGTATATATATATATATATGCATGTTTACACACTCACATGCATATAGATAAATAGAAAGAATGAGAGAGACAGGTATATATATATATATATATATATATATATATATATATATATATATATATATATTCACTCCCATATATCTATGTACATATACAAATATATATGCACACACATATCTGTCTATGTGTGTTTGTGACAAAAAGCTTAATGTGCAGTTTGTTTGTTTTTAACTTATTTTGATATTTATTTTGTTGAATATATTTGGATTTCTAAATTGTATATTTTTCTGAAATAATAATGGATATCCATATAACACATTAAAATGTTGAACATGGAAACTTTATTTATAGAAATATATAATTCAAAACTGAAAACACAGACAGTTCGTACTTGGAACCAAAACACGCAAATAAACACAGAAACAAACAAATGAAACACCAGACACCAAAGCTAAGCTATTTCCGTATTCCTGAAAGATACTAAATATCAAGAGGCCAAAAATCCAAAATTTTGCAATAATAAATGAGAAATGGATGAAGCACCTTTCCTATAATTCTTGACTGGAATATAAATGGTAACAACCATCTGCATCGTGTAAATCATTTGGATGACGGGAAAGGTCTTGAAATGTTGATGGATTCTGGAAGTTAATTATTCTGACCAAATGCTAAAACACTGAGCTTTCTATTACTTCTTACAGTCATTGAACTACGGTCATGCTGGAACACTGCTCTGAAGGGTTTCAGTCAATCGAGTCAACCCCAGTACTTACATTTTTTTTTACAGTCTGGGACTAATTTTTTTTGGCCTCTTTTGCCAAACCACTAAGTTATGGGGACGTAAACAAAGCAACACCTATTGTCTAATGGTAGTTGTGAGAACAAACACAGATACAAGGACACACAAACCACACACAAATAATTATAAATGACACCGTTTCTATCCATCAAATTCATTCACAAAGAATTGGTCAGCCTGGAAATATAATAGAATACATTTGCCTAAGATGTCCTGCATTGGAACTGAATCTAAAGCCACATCGTTGGCAAGTGAACTTCTTAACCATACAGCCTTATCCATGCTTTCACAGTTTGCTGCCTTAATAATAATTAGTGGGACCCATGAATATTTCACGGCGTTAATGGTAAACTTATTGAGTTATTTCTGAAAGCCTTATCCAAAAGACCCGAAGGCATCGCCTGTGTTGTGTCTGTACCAAAAGACAGTCGCTCATCTGATAATCATTGAAAAGTGAAGGAAATTGGAATAAGATGATTATTAAATGCACTTTATATATACACGAACCATATTTCGATGACTGGCACCCGTGCCAGTGGAGCACTAACAGCACCATCCGAGCGTGATCATTGCCAGAGCAGCTGTCTGGCTTCCGTGCTAGTGGCACGTAAATAGCACCATTTGAGCGTGATCGTTACCAGCATCGCCTTACTGGTACTTGTGCCGGTGGCACGTTAGAAAATCATTCGAGCGAGGTCGTTGCCAGTGCCACATAAAAAAACACCATTTTGAGCATGGCCGTTGCCAGTACTGCCTGACTGGCCCTTGTGCCGGTGGCACGTAAAAGCACCCACTACACTCTCAGAGTGGTTGGCGTTAGGAAGGGCATCCAGCTGTAGAAACTCTGCCAAATCAGATTGGAGCCTGGTGCAGCCATCTGGTTCACCAGTCCTCAGTCAAATCGTCCAACCCATGCTAGCATGGAAGGTGGATGTCAAACGATGATGATGATGATGATGATATTTATGCACAACTTTATAGATTTAACCCATATATGCCCATAAAAAAAATGAAATCTTAAAATTTCACTGTATTTAGATTAAACATTATGGTAAGCTTTCACAGTCTGGAAGAAAAGGACAGTATGCAATTGTTAGCTATGGATGTCGACTATGTACTGAACATTTCGTATGCTCAGTGAGTATGCTTCCCTGCGAGTTCATGTCCAAACAAGTTGGAGCAGGTTTTGCATTGCAAAAACACAACCAGGGGTTAATAATAACTATCAGGGACCTGTGAGTATTTAATGGAATTATATAATAAACTTATTGGGTTATTTCTGAAAACTTTATCCAAAAGACCTGAAGGCTTAACCTGTGTTGTGTCTGTACCAAAAGACAGTCTGTACCAAAAAATAGTCTGCTAATCATTGAAGAGTGAAGGAAATTGGAATACAATGATTACTAAATGAACTTTATATATATACACTTTATATACTCCATGCACAATTTTATAGACATAATACACAGCACACTCCTTATTTCTCTCCCACCCTTCGCTTCACCCTCTTTTTCTCTCACTCTTTGCCTTTTCCTTCAACTAATCACTTGAATGGAGTAATGAAGGAGGACAAAAATTATGCATTTACTCATCACCACCACCTCTTCCCATCTCTCTCTCTTCCTCCCCATCTCCCTCTTCCCCTCCCCCTTCAACGAATCACATGGAAGTGTTACGGAAAGGTTATGTACCAGAGGAACCAGCAGAATTATTCTAAGATAATCGTTTCTAACATACATAAGGCCCTGATCAGTGGGTACTGACCCCAAATATTTGACTGGTATCTTTCGTTTACATCCTCTCAGAGTTGATAAATTGAAGTTTACTGTGGTAGGATTTGAAACCAGATCACAAAGAACTGGAACAAATACCACAAAGCATTTAGTCTAACACGCTAACAATTTTGCCATGATATCAGAAATAGTTCCAATGAAAATGGTTTCTTCTGTTATGGTGGTTGGCAGAGTTTTGTCTTTGATATTTTCACATTAAAATCCAAACAAAATTATAACAACTTACTTTCACTTCCTCAAATTCTCCCTTTTCTCTTTCTCTCTCTCTCTCTCTCTCTCTCTCTCTCACCTGCTCTCTTTCTCCCCCTTACTTTCTTTCTCTCTCCCGCTCTCTTTTGCTCTCTCGCTCTCTTTCTCTCTCATTCTCTCTTTCACTCTTGCTCTCCCTCTCTCTCTTGCTTCTCTCTCTCTCTTGCTCTCTCTTGCTTCTCTCTCTCTCTCTTGCTTCTCCCTCTCTCTCTCTCTTGCTTCTCTCTCTCTTGATTCTCTCTCTCTTGCTCTCTCTTGCTTCTCTCTCTCTTTTTTTCTCTCTCTCTCTCTTGCTTCTCTCTCTCTCTCTCTTGCTTCTCTCTCTCTCTTGCTCCTCTCTTTCTCTCTCTCTCTCTCTCTTGCTTCTCTCTCTCTTGCTTCTCTCTCTCTTGCTTCTCTCTCTCTTGCTTCTCTCTCTCTCGCTCTCTCTCGTGCTTTCTCTCTCTCTTGTTCTCTTTCTTGCGCTCTCTCTCTCTCACTCGCTCTCGCTATTGCGCTCTCTCTCACTCGCTCTCGTGCTCTCTCTCTCACTCTCTCTTGCTTCTCTCTCTCTCTCGCTTCTCTCTCTCTCTCGCTTCTCTCTCTCTCCCTCTTTTGTCAAACATTCACCATTAATATTTTTCTTGTTTCTTTTGTCATCAATTTTTCTGATTTTACTTCTCTTTTTCTCTTCCTATGCGCGTGTGTACACACACACACACACACACACACACACACACACACACACACATTTAGACAGACTGAGAGAGAGAGAGAGCAGCTAAATCTGCTTATCGGGAACGAGGCTTAAATGTACTTCTCCTCGACTACATATATACATATCTCCACACACACACACACACACACATTTATATACACACACGTGACCATAACTCTGCCTATTTTTTCTGACCCTAATATTTTCTTCTTTCTCAATCACTAATTCATATTCAAAATCAAACAAGCAGCCCCTCTCCTCCAAAGAGCTTTTATGTGCATACAAAGTCATACTATTACACACACACACACACACACACACACACACACACACACACACACACACACACATTCCCTTATATTCCTCCTCGCTCCCCTTCTCTCTCTCTCTCTCTCTCTTTATTTCACTTTCTTTTTCTCCTCCTCCTCCTCCTCCTCCTTTCATCTTTCTCTCCACTTTCTCTCTCTCACATAAGCATCGCTCCATTTCAAAGTCACATGTTTCAGTAGACTGGAAAATGAACCAAACCAAACCAAACACTACAACAATATCACAGCAATAAACACACCAATGAACACAGCAACAACCACAACAACACCAACATCGTCTACAACAACGACAACAACAACGACGAGATAAAATCATAACCTCGAAATGAACAACAACTATTACTACAACAACAAAAATCTAATTCGAACAACAACAACAACAACAAGCAGAGAAATATCCTACTACTACAACTACTACCAACTTAATGAGGGTGGCTATAAGTGGTCAATGGGCTTGCTAGAAATAGAAGCCAAATCTCTTTCGCATCATACCTTGTGATATTAACGAAATGAATTAAAAGAAATGGAGCGATATGTCGAGATGATGTAAGTTCTTAATGCATCACGTGTAGAGTAAAGTTGCGGTGGTCAAGGTAGGACTGTCTTTGATCATAGGAAAGCCTGATGGAGGGTGACCATGGGTTAAACAACGATGACACGGTTAAACAACTGCAACAACTAAAATCACCATCGCCATCAACGACAACAGCAACAATAACAACTGTATGATGCAACAACTACTACAGTAGCAGCATGAAGGAGCCTCTTCGTAGTTGGTCGATCAGCTAGAAATAGTAGCCAAATTTTCCTCAAATCACACCTTACTGTTTTTAAGAAACTTGAAAAGATGTATTCTATTACGTAGTCCCAAAATTGCTATATCTGGGTGGGGAGAGATAGGATGGTCATTGTTGGATTGATTTTGATGTCTTTGACCATCGGTCAGCTCAGTCAGGATAATCCCAGGCTGAACTAAAATCTCTACCACTATGAGCGACAACAACAACGACAACTGTATAATGGAACTACTACTACTACAGTGGCGGCATGAGGGAGCCTCTACATAGTTGTTCGATCAGCTAGAAATAGTAGCCAAATTTCCCTCAAATCGCACCTTACTGTTTTTAGAAAAATTAGAAGGGTGTATTTAATAACATGGGGAAAAAAAAGATAGGTTGGTCATTGTTGAGATCCTTTTGATATGTCTTTGACCACTGGTCAGCTCAACCAGGATAGTCCCAATATAAGAATAGCAACAACTAGGACAAGAAATACTACCACTCTGGAAAATAAATGATGGGATGGTCATGGCTAGAAGGCCTTTAATTATTGGTAAGTTCACTCAGGGTGATCCCTGGGTGCTAACGACAATATAAGAATTGCAACAAGGACACAAAGCAGTAGCACTCTGGAAAACAAGTGATGGGATGGTCGTGGTAGGAAAGCCTTTAATTATTGGTTAGTTCAATCAGGGTGGTCCCAGGGTGCTTAACAACAAGCATGACATCAACAAGAACAAGAAACACCATCGCCACCACTACAACAACTACTAGAAACATTACATGAAAAGACTGCAAATAAACCACATCTATAAGAGCAACAACACGCAGTACAACACCACCACCGGCAGCAACTACACAAACTATATATATGTATATATATATGTATATATATATATATATATATATATATATATAAACATCATGCCAAACACTCAACAGTCTAGGTCTGGGTATGAGAAAGAGCCAATCAAATATGATAATAATAAAATTAATAATAATGATGATAACAAAAGGAACATCAACAAAATGAACAATGGGAATAAAAAAAAAGAAGAGGAGGAAGAATAGGATGAACATAAACCCATATTGTTAAATTCACCCATTACACTAGCAAGAATGGTGAAGGGGAATTCTGGGAGGGTTTCCTGCAAACAACCATAAATGTTTCCACTGAAGTAGATTTTTGTTTTTTTGGACACACAAAATTATCGATCGACCTTGAACAGGAATTTTATCACCCAACCCAATGAAATATGACGTCTGCACACATGAAATGCAATAATGATTATAATAATAATAATATTAATAATAATGGTAATAATAATAATGAAATGAGAGCAACAGTGTTTTTGCGAGATTTTCTTTGTTGTTTATTTTTGTCAGTTTTTTTCTGATTTTTTTAAAAATTTTATTTTCTGTAATTACTGTCGCAGTTCGTTGTTGTTGTTGTTGTTGTCGTGGTTGATTTAAAGAGAAACTATGAAATATGAAAATCAACTTCCAAAATTAGATGGTCAACAACAACAACAAAGGAAACGGTGGCGCTTTGGTTTGTTAGTTAGCAAGTAAAACTGAGCTCTGTTATCAGATAAGAGTTTGAAGGCTCAGACTCTAATGGATGCTGGTCTATTCTAACCATTTCTTCTCCTTCTTCTTCCTCATTCTTCTCCTTCCCTCTTCTTTCTCCTCTTCCTGTTACTTCTTCCTCCCCCTACTTCCTCTTCAGCTTCTGCCCCTTCCTCCTTTTCCTTCTCTTCTGCTTTATTTTCTTCTTCCTCCTCTTCCTTATATTCCTCTTTCTCTTCCTCTCCTCTTCCTCCTCCTCTCCTTATTTTCCTCTTCTTTCTCTTCCCCTCCTCCTTTCCTTATCTTTTCCTCCTCTTTCCCTTCCTCTCCTTATCTTCCTCTCCCTTATCTTCCTCCTCTCCCTTATCTTCCTCCTCTCCCTTCTCTTCTTCCTCTTTCTCTTCTTCCTCTTTCTCTTCTTCCTCTTTCTCTTCTTCCTACTCTCCTTGTCTTCCTCCTCTCCTCCTCTTCCCCCTCCATTTTCTTCACCACCTCCTCCTTTGTTTCTCCTCCTTCACCTCCAGCAAAGATGGTGGTTCTCTTTGCATGTATTCACTGAAGCGGCAAAGGAATAATTTCTAAGAATATATGATCCACTTGAATGATTACTAGGAAAGTGATATAAATGCCTGTTCTTCATGTACGCACACACACATAAACACGCCTACATACATTGATGCTCATTTATAATCATTACACCATGTCAAGACAACAGTAAACACACACACACACACACACACACACACGTGTGTGTGACTAGGTATTCTTTCAATTTCCATCTACCAAATCCATTTACAAGGCTTTAGTTAGTCCAGGGCTATAGTAGAAGACACTTGCCCATGGTGCCACACAGTGGGACTGAACCGGGGACCACAAGGCTGGAGAGCAACCTACACCTATATATATACATATATATACATATCGTTATCATCATCATTTAACATCTTCCTTCCATAAAAGGAAAGGCCTAAATAATAGGCTTTGCATATTTCTTTATTTGTGCATTTTTGACTAAAAGCTGTTTCTGACATGCATTATAGGTGCATTCTCAGTTCTGTTTACTCAATACATCATTCGATTGAATGACCTTAAAATAAATGCTATCATCATTGTATATGTGTGTGTGCGTGTGTGTGTGTGCGTGTGTGTGTGTGTGTGTGTGTGTGTGTTTATAAATATATATACATACATATATATATGTGTGGAGGTGCAATGGCCCAGTGGTTAGGGCAGCGGACTCGCAGTCATAGGATCGCGGTTTCGATTCCTAGACCAGGCGTTGTGAGTGTTTATTGAACGAAAACACCTAAAGCTCCACTAGGCTCCGGCAGGGGATGGTGACGAACCCTGCTGTACTCTTTCACCACAGCTTTCTCTAACTCTTTCTTCCTGTTTCTGTTGTGCCTATAATTCAAAGGGTCAGCCTTGTCACACTGTGTCACGCTGACTATCCCCGAGAACTATGTTAAGGGTACACGTGTCTGTGGAGTGCTCAGTCGCTTGCACGTTAATTTCACGAGCAGGCTGTTCCGTTGATCGGATCAACTGGAACCCTCGACGTCATAAGTGACGGAGTGCCAACAACATATATATATATATATATATATTTACAAACACATTCCCAACTTTTAAGTCACTTCAAAAAAACCCTCGATTCATTAACACTCTTTGCAAACTCTATGCTTGGAATGACCAATTTTAAGTACTATTGGAACTTACTCACAAGGTACAGGAATCTTATATGTGTACTATTCTACCTAAATAATGGAAATACAGATACAATATCCCTACATATCTCGCATCTATTTTCATTCCTCCACTTCACTCTCTATTTCATATCTTATCTAAATTAACTATTGCTTAACCATCTTCTCACACTGTCTCCGATGAAGAGACATATAAAATATCCCGGAAACAGCTGTAAGACCTTCTATTTATAAATGTTCTGAAATCTTTCACAGCCTTGGATTTTTATCTCTTTCTGTTAATTTTTATATATAGTATTAAAATACCATCACAAGTGGTAAGCGAATTATCAGCCATGCAAGCAAATTAATAAAATATATACATACAATATTAGATATGTACATATATACACAAGGGTACTACATGAGTACCTATATCGCTAAAAAATAGAAGTCAAAAAATACTTCTGTACCACTGAATAGTCACAAATATGTAAATAAAATATCTGGCCATGGGGAAATATTACCTTGCTTGGAAACAAGTGAGGGCTGGCGACTAGAAGGGTATCTGGCTGTAGAAAATTTAACCTCAATAAACTCTATATGATCCATGCAAGCATGGATGTTAAAAAATTTTGGTGGCTGTTAAAAAATGATCACACAAACACACAAAAGTTTACCTGTTGGTCTGTTTAAATTTACAAAGTCAGTATTTTCATATGGTATTCAATAGAATACTTACAGTTAAAATTTTAAGGTAGCCAGTAGTCCAAATTAATAATAATAATAATAGTATTAATAATGATAATAGTATTAATAATAATAATAATAATTGCAGTGTGCAGTCCTGAAAGCTACAATAATTCAAGACTTGTAGCTTAATCTGGCAAGCCTAGCTCAGATAATGAACAAAGATTAAGCTATCAAACAGATGTTAGTCTGATTTATTTCATATTTCAAAACAAGTAATAACTCTGTTGAACATATTTAGGTAAAACATGCTGGTATATGATTAATTGATCAGCATGTTGAATGCTGCAGGTATAACCTCCCTTTAATAGCTCTCTAGTTCTCCTCCTTCTAAAATGAAAACCACATGTGAAAATTCTTGCCTATATACATACATACACACAAAAACATAGCATATATTTATATGCTAAAATACATATATATGCATACACCTGCATATGCATGTACACAAGCATATGGAGCATGATTACTCATAACATCCATACATTTATATATATATATATATACACACACACATACATGCACACACAGACTGATTTCTAGGCACAAACGCATACAAATGTACATTTAGTTAAAATAAAGATATACAGATTCTATACATGTACATATGCACAGGAATGCACAAATCTATGATCATGCAGAGAGCATGGTGGCATGATGGAAAGAATTCTCGTAATTTTGATCTAGACAAGTGATTATTATAATCCATAGATGCCAGCACTCCCTTTATGTGTGTGCACGCACACACAGAGTGTATAGTTACATATATACAGTCTTCATTATCAGACGAAACAAGCTGTGAGGAGAAACAGATTCACACAAATTAAATCCAGATGAAAAACTTTCTTTATCTAAATGACCAGCTTCTAAGATGCAGCATCTTTGGCAAATGTCTTCTACTATAGCCTCAGGCCAACCAAAGCCTTGCAAGTAGATTTGGTAGAAACTGAAAGAAGCCCATTATATATATATATATATGTGTGTGTGGGTGTGTGTGTGTGTGTTTGTCCCCACCACTATCACTTAACCGATGTTGGTGTGTTTATGTCCCCGTAACTTAGTGGTTCGGCCAAATAGACCTATATAGAATAAGTACTAGGCTTACAAAGAATAAGTCCTGGAGTCGATTTGTTCGACTAAAGGCAGTGTTCCAGCACGGCCGCAGTCAAATGACTGAAACAAATAAATGAATACACACACACACACACACACACACACACACACTAAAATTTTTCAAAGTGGTGCTCCAGCATGGCCAGTTTAATGACTGAAAAAATTACAGTAAAGGTAAAAGATATGTGTGTGTTTGTGCATGTGTGTGTGTGTGTATGTGTGCGTGTATGTTTATATATCATCGTTTAATGTCCGCTTTCCATGCTGGCATGGGTTGGACGGTTCGGCCGGGGTCTGGGAAGCCAGGAGGCTGCACCAGGCTCCAGTCTGATCTGGCAGAGTTTCTACAGCTGGATGCCCTTCCTAATGCCAACCTCTCCATGAGTGTAGTAGGTGCTTTTTACGTTCCACCGGCACAGGGGCCAGAGGGGACTGGCATCGACTATGTTTGGATGGTGCTTTTACATGCCACCAGCACAGGAGCCAGTCGGTGCAAGGGGGCTGGCATCAACCATATTCAAATGGTGCTCTATACATGCCACTGGCATAGGGAGCCAGATAGGTGGGGCTGGCATCAGCCACAACTACAATTTCCATTTGATTGTGGTTTGATTTGTATTCGATGCTGATGTGCATATATATATATATATATATATATATATAAAAACACATACACATACACAACCAATTTTCCTCGAGTACCGAGTTGTGTATAAAATAATGTTTACACTTTTTATAACATATACGAGTATATGCTTTAAAATTATTACATTATGAGGTGTGTGTGTGTGTTCAGACTGAATGATGGGAATAACAAAGACAGCAGAAATAATAAATGCACACACACACACACACACGCACACACACACACACACACACACACACACACACACACACACATGTTTGACATGAACAGAAAGCATCATGGGAACTTAAGATTTTGATCAAGACAAAAGATACGTATAGGTTACTCCCCACCATTAACACACATGCATATATGCATATACTCTCCCACCCACATATACATATATGAGTGTGTGTGTATATGTACACACATGGGAATACACACATACATACATACATACATATATATATATATATATATATATATATATATATATATATATTCACACACACACACACACATAATTAGAAGAAGTTACAGCGTGACTCATTGGTAAATATATGAAACTCTAAGCTCTTGAGTCACTCTAAACTTCTGCTGATTAATAATAAAAAGATTATTCATGTTTGCTTTGCGTTCTGTTTTCCGATTTGTATCTCCAGACTCACATATATATCTATACCTATATATATGTATATATATATGTTTGTGTGTGTGTGTGTGTGTGTGTGTGTATACATACATTCACACACATATCTATATATATATACACACACATACAAATGTATATATATATATATATATATATATATATATACGTATGTATATACAAACATACAAATATAATATAGATATATATATATACTTACACACACACATATGCACATATATTTATATACAAATGTATATATATATATATATAAATATATATATGTATGTATGTATATACAAGCATACAAATATATATGTGTGTACATACACACACACACACACACACACACACATGTGCATGTATATTTACATACACATTGACAAATTTATAGGAATTGCAGCTTAACTGACGACAGAAACAATAAGATAACAAAATGAGGTTGTTTTTTGTTTTTTTTCTCCTCTAGTTTTGCCAGCAAGCCCCCACTTCCCTGTTCCAAGTACCATTTTTGACAGTTGCCGTCTGATGTGATACGGTGTGATCTATATGTATTGATTCTTGTGCAATATTCAATAGCTGTAGCTGTTTCCCTTTTCAGACTCATACAACAATCCAGCTTTCCCCGTGCATTGATGTTGTTAGTTAGCCATTTAATGGTGAATGGCGTTGATGTATTTGGAGAGAGAGAGAGAGAGAAACAGGGGGAGGAGAGAGAGGAAAGTAAAAAGTAGCAGTGAGAGATGGGAGGATATAGTGAGAAAGCAAGAATCGGGGAAGGATCGGTGCCTGACTTCATAGTAATAATAAAAATTCCTGAATTTTCCATCGATGTAATCTTAGCATCGCAGACCAGAAGCTGAGATGCCGCTTGTTGCTATAAAGAATATTGTATAAAATTCATAATGGACGTGATCGGATATGCTTCAGAAGAGAGAACTTTTCATGAAATTTCCTCTTTAATTCTTCTCTTTCACTTTCTGATATTCTTCAATTTCATTTCACTTCATTTTTTTTTGTATAAGTTTTTACCGTTTTTTTTTTTTTAAATTCTTTTAATTTCTCTTTCATGTAACTTGATTTTTATTTTCAAGACATTGAGATAAAAAAAAAAGATTGTTTTCTTTCCAAAATTTTATTTATTATATTTTCATTTAAGAGTCCCCACCACCACCACCACCTTCATCAAGAAAGCATTACTCATAATGTTCTCTTCAACCCTCAGTATTAAACACAGAATGCACTCCTCTACTACATCAGCAATGGACTGAGGAAAATCTGCTCTTTAGATACATCAGCAGTCACTCTCTCTCTCCCTCTCACTCTCTCTCTCTCTATCTCTCTCTCATTCTCTCTCCCTCAAAAAATCATTGTAGATATGCCAACCACATCTATTCAGATCAGAACATCTTGACTTTCATAAATATCAAGTTCTTTTCCTCTTCTTTTCAATATCTCGTGGAGCCTTGGGCAAAGTGTCTTCAACTATAGCCCTAGGCCAACCAAAGCCATGCGAGTATCAAAAAGGCAGTGAACTGGAAGAATCATTAGCATGCTGAAGAAAGTGCTTAACAGTATTTTGCCCGTCTTTGTTCTGAGTTCAAATTCCACCAAGGTCAACTTTGACTTTCATCTTTTCAGGGTTGATGTAATTGACTCCCAATAATTTCAGGCCTTGTACCGACAATAGAAATGATTATTATTATTATTATTATTATTATTATTATTATTATTATAATTTACATTCTCAGTTCAAATTCTGCTGAAGTCAACTTTGTCTTTCATCCTTTTTTAGGGTTGATGAAATGAGTACTAGTGAAGCACTGGGGGTCAATGTAATCGACTAGCACCCTCCCCTGGAATTTCAGGCCTTGTGCCTACAGTAGAAAGGATTATTATTATTATCATGCTTTGTGTTTTTTAAAAAGAATTTTTTCCTCATGTCTGTAATCTACAGTAAATACTGAACCGTATGTCCAAGACATACCAGCTGATAAACTTTAGTTGACTGTCATTTTACAAAAGCTGCATAAGTGCGTCACTAAACACATGATACATCTCATCAAAAATTGATTCGCTGTCATATCAATGTAATTTACTTCATGATGGTTAATGTTAAATGCGACAGTAGATGCATAGATGATTACAATTTTTGACACATCCACCATTTACTGGCCATATATTCTGCACATTTCAGGTTGCTAATATTGTTTATGTTCTGTTTGTTAGAATTATTCATTATAATTGTGTGAATAAACTAGAAAGGCACTCAGACAGTGCAGACCTCTGCTAAGCAGCTCGTTTCCACCCATATACACACATGCTAAAGATAGCCCAATTTCTCAAACCAACGCCAGCAAAAACATAACCTCCTTGGTGGGGGTAAAAAAAAATAACACAGCCATATGAATTTAAGAAAAAAACACCCTTTAAAAACAGGAATCATCTGAAGCAATTCACAACCACCAGCATCATCATCAGCAGCATTGTCATTGCTTCCACTTCAACCGCATACACGGCCATCAATGCTTTCACCACCACAACCAGTGTAACCACTGCAATACCACCACCACCACACAACTAACACTATCATCAACACCACTATTACCACCATCATCTCAGCATCACACATCACACTGCTCCTGTCACCATTATAACCACCGATACTATTTCATCCTCCTCCCATACTTATCTCAACCATCGTCATCATCAACACTGTCTCTAAACAGCAATGCCACCATAGGTTACATGGAAACAGTGCGTTTTCAAGGGAGATAATCAAGGAACGTAACATACTTCATGTAAAGTAAATATGACAAATGAAAAATCCTTCAAGAATCTATAAAAATTCCTGGATCACTACCAAAATTTCATCATCTGTTCATTGTGTCATTACCAACTTTTCCTGCAAGTTCCATCAAATACTGTTCACAATTTTTTAGTTATTTTGCACACAGACAGACAAACCAACGCCAATGAAAACGTAACCTCCTTCCTTGACAGAGTTAATAATATCCTTCACCATTGTTTGACAACTGATGGTGGTGTGTTTTCATCCCTGTAACTTAGAAGTTTGGCAAAAGAAACCGATAGAATAAATACTAGGCTTACAAAGAATAAGTCCTGAGGTCGATTTGTTCAACTAGAGGTGGTGCTCCAGCATGGCCACAGTCAAATGATTGAAACCAGTAAAAGAATAAAATTGAACAGATGGAAGTAAAATGCATTTCATTTTTCAGTATTTTACAGGTAATGAATTTTAGCTGTAACAATTTTCATGTTTTCTTTGTCAACAAGTTGATCTTGTTCCTTGTACAAAATACCAGTCACTGAAGTAAGAGATGAATAGGTGATTGCTCTGTCAGCTAGAAAGAGTAGCTAAATGTTCTTTAAAGGATGCATTGTTATCATAAAATAAGGAAGGACATACTGGAAGGTAAAAATGACTGGATGGTTATGGTTGGACAACTTGAATTTCATGGTAGTCATTGCATGTATTAAAAACATATATTCACATTCCTTTGCTTTCATTGCATTGTAATAAAATATTTTACAAAGTATCTTTGAGATGCAGAGAAGGAGACTATCAGTTTACAAATCGTAAATATACAATGAATGACATTGATTCACAAAAAAGATTAGTAAAAATATACCCACTAGTGTACACGGGTAACTATGACCACAACAATTTTTACGCACTGCAATTTGATCTGAACCCACGACCACAGATCAAATATCTCGTGAACAGGTGCAAGAGATTTGAGAATACATATATGCGTGTGTGCGTGAAGTGCAGTACCCTTGGTAACACTCTATCGTCCCGTTTATATTCTGATGCCTTGAGGGTATGTCCTGACATTTCACCATCTCTCTTCTACTCTCTCTTGCACTCTCACCCTCTTGCTCTCTTCCACCTTCTCTCTCCCTCCCCCCTCTCTCTCTCCAGCAGACTGGTTAACTATGCACCTCCTCTACAGCAAAACACGTTTCTATCCCTCTGGAAAATGGACCTGCAGACTTTTATCCTGCAGCCCTCAAGCTTTTACCTTGCAACCTACAGACTTTTATCTTGTGTCCTGTAGACTTTTATCTTGCGGCCCTCATTCTCTTACGACCCTCAGACACTTGCAGTCCACAGACTTTTATCTTGCAACCCTCAGACCTCTATTTTGTGGACCACAGACTTTTATCTTGCGGCGCGCTTGATACTTTCTTGAAATGGGTTTATTTAAACAAACATTAAAAAAATTATATCAAAAATTAAAGATTGTAATGGAAAGTCAAAAAAGTAGGATACTACTGTTTTTGCAATAATAATATTTCATGTTGAATCAACGATCATTCATTCATTATTGTAATAATAGCACGAGAAAGCAAAATGCTTTCAATTCTGTCAGTATACAAGCGGCCCTGAAAAACCTTTGTGATTAAAGTGGCCCACAATGTAATTCAAGTTGGTCAGGCCTGCTCCAGATAAATGATACTCAAAACACTTGATAAAGCAGGAACTCATACAAGAACTGATTCAATTAATTATGCCTCTACCAAGTGACAAAAAAAAAAATACCCAACAAATTACCATAATAATAATATATACTCTGTTGTATGTATTCAAGAGAAAGTCATAAATAAGTAGGCTTAATCATACATAAGTCTCTCAAAAACATCCTTGTCAAGAGCTGGTGTAGACCAGAGTTTATTAATATAAGGAATATGAAGAAAAAAAATCAGCTGAGACAATGCTATGAAGACATGAGTCATTAGTTGAGAGCATAAAATATCGTATGATTCTGTATTGATCTGATGAATTATTTGCATAATAATCTTTGACACTTGCACAACGTCGCTTGTTGAATGTTGAATATGGCATGGATTGCTCTGGCAACAGTTCCTATGTCAATGTCATATGCCAATCAGGAAAGACTGAGTTTCTCTGAAAGGGCATATGTGTGTATATATATATATATATATATATATATATATATATATATATATATATGTATATTCTTTTGTTTCAGTCATTTGACTGCGGCCATACTGGAGCACCACCTTTAGTCAAACAAATCGACCCCAGGACTTATTCTTTGTGAGCCTAGCACTTATTCTATCAGTTGCTTTTGATGAACCGCTAAGTTACAGCGACGTAAACACACCAACATCGATTGTCAAGCAATGGTGGTGGGACAAACAGACACACAAACATATACAAACATATATATATATATATATATATATATACGACGGGCTTGTTGTATAGCAATAAAACCTGTTGATGATGATGATGATGGTGATGGTGGTGGGATTGCTGCTGCGAGGGGGTAGTGGTGAAAGAGGTAAGGATGGAATTAAATTACTATAAAGAGAAGGAAGAGGCAGAGTAAAGGAAAGGTGCAGCTAAAGCTTTATGGTGGTGATAATGATAAAACTAGATGATGAGAATGAGGAAGAGTAAGAATCATTATGATGAACAATGCAATGGTAAGGCCAAGGGTTGGAATAATGAGGATGACGACGATGATGATGATGATGATGGTGATGGTGGTAGCAGTGTGATGATGATGATAGTGATGGGATTATGGTGATGATGATGGTGGTGGTGGTAGCAATGTGATGATGATGATAGTGATGGGATTGTGATGATGGTGATGATAATAATGATGATGATGATGATGATGGTGGTAATGATGATGATGGTGGTGGTGGTGGTGGTGGTGGTGGTGGTGGTGGTGGTGGTGATGATGGTGGTGGTGGTGGTGGTGGTGGTGGTGGTGGTGGTGGTGGTGGCGGCGGTGGCAGTGTGATGATGATGATGATAATAATGGTGATGATGATGGTGCTCATGATGGTGACGACGGAATGTGATGAAATGACCTAGCAGATGTAGAAAAATGCATTGATGCCAAGATGTTGTTGTAAATAGCTATTGAGAGAAGTTAATGGTAATCCCAGATTTCAGACACACTTAAACATAAAAAAAAGCTGTTTCACTTGAATTACTCGGATGATTATTTACCAAAGCTTCAAGAAAAAAGAAACAACAAAAGAAAAAAATTATCCTTAAGTTAATTCTTCAGATTTTGTACCTTGTTTCGTTTTCTTGAAATTTTTTGGGTGGTGGCAGGGTAATTTGGTGAGGAATTGTATTTGCGTGAGGGTAGGTGGGTGGTGCTGGTGTGGTCGGTGTTATATCTATGGCACCAACTGAGTAAAATGTTTTGAAATGTCCATCTGTAATGATGCTTGGAAGAGCGGAGGATGCACCAGTGATGTAATAAATGAGGGTGTTTTGTATACATCTGTGTGATGCTTGCATGTGTTTGTGTGGGGGCATGCGTGGTTGTGTGTGCACATACATACATACAAGTGAATACAAGTCAATTACAAATCATTGCTTTGCTAATGTTTTCCTGGGAAAACATTTAGCTAAGGGAGGTAATTAAAACTAATGTTAATACGTGCCTTAAAGAATTACAAATTTGGAAAATAGCCTAAGAACAGATGTGAGGGTTGATTCACTATATATATATATATATATATATATATATATATATAATATGTGTGTGTGTGTGTTATAAATGCATATATAAGCATTTTAAACATGTTTTGGAATATGTTTGTGTTTGTGTGTGTGTGTGTGCATTGTTTTGTAACTATTTTTTGTCAGTACTACCTCACAAGTATGTGCATATTCTCAGACATACACATTCATATGTATCATCATTATTTAGCAGTTGTTTTCCATGCTGGCATCAGTTGAGACAGTTTGACAGGGTCAGTGAACCAATAGGGCAGTGAGGACCCCCACCCCAAATCACTTTAGCATGGTTTCATGTTTTCTACAGCTGGATACTTTTGCTGATGCCAACCACTTTACAGTGTGTGTGTGTGTGTGTATGTATGTGTTCAGTGGTATCTAAGAGCACCAAATGCAAAGAATGTGCAAAGACTGGAAAGAAATGAAGTGGGCGTGCTTCACTGGATGTGTAATTTCAATACGCATAAATGTTAAAACATAGATGATCCGAGAAAAAAAAATGAGCCCCAGAGAAATCAGCTACAGTGTGCAAGAGAGAAGACTTCATTTGTATATTCATGTGATGCATATGAACAATGATAATTAAGTGACAATGGATCGATGAAAACATGTACAAAAAACCTGTAGAACAATATGTACAAGGAAGACATGAGGGGAACTATCTTGGGAGCATTAAAAACCCCTAGGCAAATCAATGCACTGGGCCCAATGGCATTTATTTATTGATAGCAAGCTACAGCATATAGAGATGAGAATTTGACCATAGTTCAATGCACTGGGCCCCGTTGTAATTATCTATTGACAGCAAGGCATAGCATACATAGATCAGAATTGGATTCTAGACTCGTGAGGCCCCCCAGGAAAATCATTGAGCTACTCCCTATATTTATTTATTTATTGACAGAAAGTCATAGCATGCATAGATCAGAATTGGGTCCCAGACCCTCGCAGCCCCTCAGAAAATCATTGCACGTGGCCCTGTAGTATATATTGCCAGCAAACCATGGCATACATAGATCATACTTGGGCCCCTAGATCCAAGAGGTCCCTAGGTAACTGTCCATTGTGCCCATGGCTTAAGACAGAACTAGGCATGAGAAATAGTAGTGAAGGCTGACCTGAGAATGCTGGACCTCACAAAGGAAAAGATGAAGGTTATAAGTGGTGAAACAGCAAGAAGCAGAAGATTCATTTAATACATGTTAGCATGGAAAAATGGAAGTAAAATGTTAATAAGGGTGTGTATGCGTGCATGCATGTGCGTGTACATGCACAAATGACTAGAAACAATCTGTATTAGAATTAAGAATACTTCCTTGATATATGATGTAATTAGTTGACTATTTTTCTTTTGTAATAGATTTCTTTATTAGCCACACAGACAAAAAAGACTAATAGAATAAGATACAAAGGTAAAAACAAAAAAAAAAGGTTCTGGGGTAAATTTGTTCAACTGAACTCTTCAAGGCAATACTCCAGCATGGCCACAGTAACACGTGAAAAATGAAAGATTAAATTAGATGGCTAATTGTGGATATACTTAAATAACCGGGACCCCTAATCTTTGGTTCAAATCCTGGCTAATTCTATGTGTTACTTTATCGTGTTGCCCATTATGATTCTGTATAATAGAGATCATGAAATATTGGTTAAATTGAAAGCAGAATCTAATCTATGAAAAACTGCTAAACCACGATATTTTTTTTTATTCATTGCTTAGAACCTGTTATTTAACAAACTAGGTTAAACCAATAACATTGGGAAAGTTTGTCCCATCTCATAAAATGCAAAAGAAAAAAAGATTTATTTTAAGCTTATTTTAAGCAACCCGTTTATTAATTTTGTCATTTGGACTGGATTAATTCTTTGTGAAATTAGTTTCCAGAGGATTTTGACACTTGGTAAATATCGTGCCAGTGGCATTTTTATTAACTTCTGAAATCTTAAATTTCCTCTCTCATTCATTTTTATATTGTGAGTTTGTTAATTCACTGTTAAAAGCTTTCAGTTAATAAAAGCAAACGAAAGTAATAAAAGGAAAGAAAAGAAGCTGATTGTTTGGTGATATTATATGTACTGCATCAACTCTGAAGTTAACATAAGATCACCCAAATAACCTCACGCTCACTTGTATCTTTAATCAAAGCAATGTCTTTGCATAAACTCCACACTTAAGATGGTGATAAAGATCACCTAACTTAACTTATTCTTATATATGTCTCCGGTCGTAACAGTTTTCTCTGTTCATGTGAATGCAAGCTTTGAACATTAATGGAATTAATATTAGCCATTACAACCATCGATTTGAGACAGAAAAGAGCAACTGATCCAGGGATGGTCAGTGGGTCTTTTACTCTGATTTTATCTTGAATCAATTCTCATAATGTCTAATATTAAAATCTTATGGATTCATTTAAGAAAGTATTACATTTTCTTCTTATATTACTGCAACAAAACTAGAATACTAGAAGCTACTACTACTACTACTACCACAGGTTTCTTAGTTCATCCAGTTTAGAGAAACTTGGTATCAGCTTGCTAGTGCAAATGCAATCAGTCAAAGACTCCGCATACTGGATGGCAGTTGGTTTCAGGGTCATCAGGAGAGAATGCGCACCATTTTGGGGACCTCCTCTTGACAGCTTTACAGCGCATTGACCCCTGCTTCACTAATGTGAGACCCCCACCTACTGTTTTGACCGACTAGTATTTGACCGCGTCCACTTCAGGATCATCACCTCTCCAACAGGTTTCATCATTCTGTTTTTAGTCATATCCAATGACTGTTCCTCTCCTTCAAGATGGTATTTATTTGCCAGTGTTGGACATCAATTGATAGCAGCCACCATCCCAATAAAGTCCCTGCATTCAGCTTCTACAGGAAAGGGTACTGCACTCCAACCAGTATCTATACAGTCTTTCTATAGTGTCTCCTATCATTTATCGTTCCAAATGAATATTTACAGAATACACTGGTACAGGATTTTCAAACTGAATGAGGCAGATTTTATTTCACTATAATGAGGCAATGATGTGTCTACAACACTACTACTGATGTTGATACAAGAAATATATATATATATATATATATAACTACACTTTCTGAGTGGTTGGCGTTAGGAAGGGCATCCAGCTGTAGAAACTCTGCCAAATCAGACTGGAGCCTGGTGTTGCCATCCGGTTTCACCAGTCCTCAGTCAAATCGTCCAACCCATGCTAGCATGGAAAGCGGACGTTAAACGATGATGATGATGATGATGATATATATATATATATATATATATACGATGGGCTTCTTTCAGTTTCCGTCTAGCAAATCCACTCACAAGGCTTTGGTCAGCCCGAGGCTATAGTAGAAGACACTTCCCCAAGGTGCCACACAGTGGGACTGAACCCAGAACCATGTGGTTGGTAAGCAAGCTACTTACCACACATCCACTCCTGTGCCTATAATAAAATTTAGTGAAATGTTATCATTAAGCTGATGTTAAGAACATAAATTGTGACTAAGGTTTGGTGGAAGATTTTAATTCAAAACTTATGAAAACAAGACATTTGTACTACAGAGGCAGTTTCAACCAAGTTGGTATCAAAAGTGTTAAAACAATGATGATGTGGAGGAGGTCTACTAGGCCAGGGCTGAGTAGGATCAAAACAACACCATGACAGAGGACCAAAAACAAACTAAACAGGGAAGAGACTACTACACATCCAAACACTCACATTATACCCCATGTGACTCTTCTCAGCTTGTCACAGTGTTTATGGTGTAACAGAAACAATAGATCTCTGTCTCACACATACCAAGTCATTGAAACAACTCTCAGCTTGACATAGGAATCCTTGATCAGGACTGACCTAAGATCACATGACAAGACAACAGGAAGCATTAGATTTGTGTGACTTGTTTCTTAGGATTCTTTTTAAATAATGAAGACCAAAACATTCCAGCACATGCTGTTGTTGTTACTACTACCACCACCACTACTACTACTACTACTACTACCACCACCACCACCACCACCACTACTACCACCACTACTACCACCACCACCACTACTACCACCACCACTACCACTACTGCTACTTCCACCTTCACTACCACTACTGCTACTTCCACTTTCACTACCACTACTGCTACTTCCACTTTCACTACCACTATTGCTACTTCCACTTTCACCACCACTACCACCACAACCTCTACTACTACTACCACTGTTTCTGCCACCTACTACTACTACTACTACTACTACCACCACTGTTACTTCCACCTTCACCACCACTACTACTACAGCCACTACCACCACTACTGTTACTGCCACCGTCACTACTACTACTGCCACTATTACTGCCACCAATACCACCGCCACTACTATTTCTAATATATCTTTAATATAGTCATTATTGGTGTTGTTGTCATTCAATGCAGGTTGCTTCGTACAGAGAGGGCGGGGGGAGGGGGGGCAATAGTTTGGTAGCAATTTTAGTTCTTTCAAAACGAAACTGTTAAGTGTGTTTGTAATTATCAATTGTCTTGTTTTTATCACCATCATCATTTTAACGTCTACTTTTCCATGCTTGCATGAGTTAGGTGGAATTTGTTCAGGTAGGTTTTCTATGCCTTGACCTGAGCATAGAACGGGGCTCACTCCTTTGAGCTGGGAAATGAATGGAATGCCTGGTGTGTTTCTTGTTGTGGGAAATGGGCCTGGGTATTCTTTTATTTGTTTGTCATTTGACTGCGGCCATACTGGAGCACTGCCTTTAGTCAAACAGATCAACCCCAGGACTTATTCTTTGTAAGCCTAGTACTTATTCTATCAGTCTCTTTTGCCGAACTGCCAAGTTACAGGGATGTAAACACACCGACATTGGTTATCAAGCGATGGTGGTGGGGACAAACACATAAATAAATTATATATATATGAGCCTGGTGTAGCCACCTGGTTCACCAGTCCTCAGTCAAATCGTCCAACCCAGGCTAGCATGGAAAGCGGACGTTAAACGACGATGACGATATATATATATAAGACAGACTTCTTTCAGTTTCCATCTACCGAATCCACTCACAAGGCTTTGGTCGGTCCGAGCCTATAGTAGAAGACACTTGTCCAAGGTGCCACGCAGTGGTACTGAACCCAGAACCATGTGGCTGGTAAGCAAGCTACTTACCACACATCCATTCCTGTGGTGTATATATATATATATATATATATATATATATATATATACATACATACATACATATATATATATATATATATATATATATATATATATATATATATATATATATATTCTATAGCCAGATGTCCTTCCTGTCAGCAGCCCTCACCTGTTTCCACATAAGGTAACATTTCCCCATGACTAGACATGTTTTTCAAAAAACGTTGAAAACGAAAGGACACTAGATGCATGATAGTGGCAGACACTCGTTTGTGACTGTCACATGATATCAGAGCAAGGTAATAGTAACACGCTCTCTGAAATGAGTTCAATAGGAAATTGTCATCTTCGTAACAATAGCTTCCTTAATATTTATATATTTAATTGACCTAATGTATTATCAGTAACAGGATGTGAACTACTGACCATTTTCTTGTAATCCAATACTCTAATGATACATCTATCCAAACTATCTTTGGTATAGAATGACAATAGTTGAGTTAATGTTAACATAATGTCCTGAGCATTAAAAAATTTTTAAATACATAAATAATAATTGATGAGGCAAAAAAAACAAGACAGAACTAGTAATTGACTAATGCTTGTTTTTTTTTTTATTATTATTTCTGTAAATATGGGAGATGACTCCAGACATGTTTCAGTCTTGTGATGACCTCATCAGTGACACAGATTTTTTCATACTTGTTGAAATAGAGATGCAAGAGAACCCCAAGTAAACATAAAAGAATGAAAATTGGTTGCTGCAGGAAAGTAGAAGTGACTGTTAGTAATTTTTTTCTACAGAATAATTGTTGATAAAAATCATTCTTAAATTTATATATTTTCTCTAATGAAATTGTTTTTCTTTTTTTTTTTTGCAGGTAATAAATACTTTTTTGTTTTTGTTATAAAAAAAAAATCAAACAAAAAGCTCAAAAACAAAACACAAACAGAAAAACAAAAGGTAATTAGTATTTTATATTTTTATATATGTTTCTCTTTTTTTTTATTTTCTGATAATTCTATGAATATATACAACAATATATTTTCAATTAAACTGTAATACAAAAGCATTTATTCTGTGAAAACATATTGTTGTATTTTTCTTTTCACACATATGAAAACATAGAACAAAAAATATTTCCTCTTATGATAAAAAGTTGAATTTGTTTTAATCACACAAAAAATATATGAATGTAAAAAAAAACTTTTAATACATTTTTAACCTTACCATTTAACAGCAGTAGATCGGCTCAATGTTCATTTCAAACAAGTCTTATGTTGGTAAGACATTTATTGAAACATACATTGTGCTAAGTTCTGAATAATAAAAGAATATAAAACTCTACACTCACATCTTATATTGAGAACTAAATTTGAAAGAAGTACGTTTTGGTTGAACCACTTTCTATGTGCTTGTGTATGAGGGTGTTGGGGTGTGTATATTTGTGTGGGTTTGTGTGTGTGTGTATTTTAGTTTATTTGGGATTTAATTCTTCATTGTAAATTGTGGAAAATATATACACGTGTGTGACTATATATATATATATATATATATATATATATATATATATATATACATATATATATACATATATATGTGTGTGTGTGTGTATATATATGTATATGTATGTATGTATGTGTGTGTATATATATATATATATATAGGAAAATGAAGAATAAGGCAGAATGCTAAATTAGAAGCATATTTTAATAAAGATTTCTAACCGGCTTTCATTGTGAAGCAAATTTTCAAGAAGGAGAATGAAAATGTTTTTTACAAAGAAGTACAAAATGAAGAAAATAATATAAAAATAAAAATAATATATAAAAAAATAACTATACCAATACATTATATTGTCTTTGAGCTTTTGAAGTTCAATGGTAGTTGATGTATATAATGGTTGGAAAAATAAGGATGCATGAGAATTAAGTTGTGTTAGGTTTAAAGAAAGGGTTAAAAGTTTGTGTTAAGCAGGAAGTGTGGTGTCACAACAGGAAGTGTATGTAAGGGGAGACAAATGCTTTTAGTTGGAGTTATGAACTCTTTTTCAACATAAACTTCCTGTTGAAAAAGAGTTCATAACTCCAACTAAAAACATTTGTCTCCCCTTACACACACACTTCCTGTTTTGACACCACACTTCCTGCTTAACACAAACTTTTAACCCTTTCTTTAAACCTAACACAACTCTTAATTCTCATGCATCCTTATTTTTCCAACCATTATATACATCAACTACCATTGAACTTCAAAAGCTCAAAGACAATATAATGTATTGGTATAGTTATTTTTTTATATATTATTTTTATTTTTATATTATTTTCTTCATTTTGTACTTCTTTGTAAAAAAACATTTTCATTCTCCTTCTTGAAAATTTGCTTCACAATGAAAGCCGGTTAGAAATCTTTATTAAAATATGCTTCCAATTTAGCATTCTGCCTTATTCTTCATTTTCCTATTATTTCTCCACGTGCGGTTAACACAACCCCACTATTTACTGACTTACATATATATATAGTCTGATAATGGCTTAGCTGACTAAAACTCCAAAATCACTATCTTTACTATTCTTGTTGAAGAATGATAAATTTATACTCTACCAAATGTACTGAGTAATTCTTCAATTTAATGTAAAATTGTTTTTATTCCAATATAAAAATATGCACTAATATATATATACTGGCATCACCATTTTCCTATAACCATGTCTTAGGAACGGTCTCCATTGATAATGAAACTCATATAATCCAACTCTCACCACTGCCATTTGCTGATGTTGCATACTCTTCAGTATTCTTTCAACAACCTGACACTGATAACAACTTGAAGCTTTGAATAGCACAGTTGATTCTTCTGATACTCATTCTCCTGCTATTAATTATCCAACAGAGTAGACAGACCCTCTCCTTACTTGGACGATGGCTATTATGAAGCAAAACAGCCAGCCAATCTCTTCTTACCATTTAGTAGCAGTAGGCTAAACTACTGCTTCCTCAGAAGCTATTAGAGATATTAACATATTAATATAATATAACAAATAGTATTAGTTAAATAAGTAGTGTGAGAGTCTGTTAACCAGTTTAATGAATTAGTATATTGATACTGCAAGACATTAATGTATCGAAGTTCTGGTTAATAAGCTTTCAAGTTATGTATTTACACAACCACGTGTGCACGCACACACACATATACACATACATGAGAGAGCGAGAGAACAAGTGATGCCTATGAAAATATTCCATTCACAATAGACCTGTATACTCATATTTGTCATCATCATTGTCACAACTAGTTTAATGTCCATTTTTCCATGCTTACATGGGTCAGATGGAATTTGTTGAAACAGATTTTCTTGGGCTGGATGTTTTACCTGTTGTCAACACTTGCCTGTTTCCAAGCATGGTAATATTTCCCCATGGCTCGATAGTTTTTTTTTTTTTTTTTCATGGAATATTGGAAATGAACTATATTATTTGTATGTTGGCAACACTCAGATACAACCAGCACATGATGCCAAGCCAAAGCGATATACGCCACCCCATCACATATATATATATATATATATATATACTCCCTTCCCCATTTTCACACTACATACGTCAAGATCACCAGCATTCTACCTCCCACACACAGCCCCTCATTCCCGATCACCGTTTGTTATCTCCCCCTTTCTTAGCTCTCCTGAAATAAGAATTTCTAACTTCCGGTCAGTCATTGTTATGATCGGCCATTATTATGATTGACCGTTGACTGAACACTATTCAATTTTTTTTCTCCGTGTTTTTCTCCTTGTCTCCGTATTCTTTCTGTTGAAGAGCGTAGCTCGAAACGTCAAAGACTTTCCGTATTCCCGAGCGTCATACTAATATATACTTTTGTTATTTACACCACCTGTCCTCGCCTGTTGTTATTATTTGTATATTCTCCCATATATATATATATATATATATATATATATATATACTATATATATGTATATGTGTGTTTATGTATATATGTGTGTGTGTGTGTATATATATATATATATATACATACATACATACGATGGGCTTTTTATGCTTTCCATCTATCAAATTCACTTGCAAGGCATTAATCAGCATGTGTGACACCTTTGGTGTTGCACATTGGGACTAGACTCTCAGCCATAATTAAGAAACAAGCTCCCAAACCACACAGCCGTGCTCACAAACACACATATACATGTACATACAATGTGTTCGTAAAGTCACGGTGGAATTTCAGAACTTTATTGATTTAACTTGCAACATTACACATTTCACATCCATGTTGAGTAAGAGACCAACTAATAAAGTTTACGTACAGATTAGTACAGTTCTGTGTAGCTTCCATTTGTTGCCCTGCACATATCTAATCGATACTCCAGTCAGATGAGTGAAGAAAACTTTACAGACACACTATAAATATATATAGACATGTATATCATCATTATCTTAACCTCAATTTTTCCATGCTTCCATTGGTCACATGAAATTTATTGAAGAAGATTTTCTATGGCCAGATACTCTTCATGTTGCCAACAATTATCTGTTTCCAGACAAAGTAATATTTACCCTTATTCTTCAGACACGAACTGCACTGCTTAATGGTTGGTCATGATTTTTCACAGAAACAACAGTACTTATATATATATAAAAAATCATCATCATCTAACAACTATTGTCTGTGCTGGAATGGGTTGGATCATTTACAAGAGATGAGGAGCTGCACCAGACTCCAGTCTGTTTTTGCATGGTTTCTATGGTTGGATGCCCTTCCTAATGCCAACCACTTTACAGAGTGTGCTGAGTGATTTTACGTGACACTGGGTGTTTTTCCATGATACCACACAGGCACTTTTACGTGACACTGCACAAGCACTTTTATGATAGGCTTCTTTCAGTTCCCATCTATGAAATTCACTCACAGGGCTTTGGTCTGGCCAGGACTATGGAAGATTCCCCCACTCCCTAGAATGGTAGTGATGGGGGTGTCTCTTTTATCTGTTAATTCTTCCCTGATGAAAAAGAGATATGGATTTCTTGTCATTTGTTTGATTTCATTCAATCAACTACACCATTCTCTGTCAAAAATGGTAGATTTCTGCCAATATAGAAAATCGTATGTAAACAGAAAAAAACAAAAAAGAAAGCATTTTTGGGTGTATATAATCATCATCATAATTTAACATTCATAATTATTATCTTCATCATTATTATTATTATCATTATTATTATTATTATTATTATCTTTAGCATTGCATTTTATTTTATTGTAGCCCACACCTAAACCCAAATAACTACAACCATTTGGCAGCAATTAAATTTAACTTTGTTTGTTATTTCGTTTACTTTTATATGAAGTATGTGACTGTTTATTATGGATTTCTATAAATTATTTTATTTTTAAAGTTTGGCAACATTTTAGTGTCATTCAGATAGAGCAACCACAGATAAGAAAGTGAAGAGTTCCATTCCAGTTTTTTATTTCTTTCATTAGTTTCAGTTTTTGAATTGTGCCATAATGAGGCACTTCCTTCAGTTGTGCTGTTACTTAGGAGGGTATGCGTGTGAGGTTGTGTATGAGTGATATAACAACATCAAGCAAACATTTGTTCGACTAAAAGGCGGTGCTCCAGCATGGCCACAGTCAAATGACTGAAACAAGTAAAAGAGTAAAAGAGTAACTTGTATTCTGCCACACACATAATATTGAGGTTGGACCTGGACTATAAAGTTCCACAACAGGTGAACACAATTGAAGGAATAATTCAGTGGTGTTCGTAAATAGTTGATTACAAAAGCCCTGTACTGAGGTTTGTCAAGGCAGGAGAAAATATACGAGGGGTGCCAAAAAGTTCCTGGCTTTAAGGGTATTGTGAAAGGCTTGGTTGGAGGACTAACCTTCTGAGTTCTTTTACAGGGCTTAGAAAAGCTGAAGAACCACCACAAATCTGAGAGGGGAATATGTTCAATAAAATCATAATTAACTGATATTCCTGTATTTTCTTTTACCCAGAGCCATGAACTTTTCAGCACCCCCACTTAGTTGATTACAAAAGCTCTATACTGAGATTTGTCAAGACGGGAGAAAATATACATGGTAAACTCATATCGGCCAACTATATCGACATATCCAGGTTGAGCAGATAGTCATGATAATAACTATTATAAATGGCAGGAGAGTGAGTTGTAGGTCTGCAGATTGCTGCACACTATGAAAGTTGGCACTAAAACAAGTCTTTGTATAACCTTTGTAGAGAAACGTTCCAGAAGGATCTAGATTGATCTATCACATGAAGTATGGCTGCTGATTGGCCAATAACTTGGCTTCTCACATGAACAGAGTTATAGTTATGCTATGTCATGATTTAAACTTTGTAATTTGCTGCAGTATATAGTCAATTACACAGAGTTCAGTATTCATTTTATTGACTGCTATGGATTTTACCAATCTCAGAATGGTTAAACGGAACTGGACTACATATTAACTCTTAATCCAAAGGAACATAACTAAATTTTGCAAAAGTATTTTTTCTGATACTGTATTTATTCTGCTATCCACCTGCCACATGTATGTATGTGTGTGCGTGTGTGTGTATAAATCTATCTCTTTACCTTTCCTAGCGCATGCACCATTGGCTATCCCCACCCCTGTATTCATCGCTTCCTACAGTCACCCTTCAACCTACCCAACCTTTACAGCCTTTGCCTACCTTCCCTTCCCCCATTTCCCCTATCTCCTGTCCCCCAAGGGGTACTAATTTTTGACCAAAATTAACTAGGGTTCCAGTAAGTGGGTCAGAGTTACAGAGGTTTTGTTAAGAGGTCCCAAACACTGTCAACAGTAGTAGTTGTAACTCTTGGTTACTGAAAGACACAGAGTTGAAAAACAGAATTAAACAAACCAACAAAATAATACACTGAAATTTAAATTTAAAAAAGAAAAGATATAAATCAAAACAATCTGAATTTCAACTTTTTTTTTTTTTCACTTTCATTTTATTTTGATTCAAATGTTTATAAAATTCCTTTATCAAAAAGAAAAAAAACAGGAATATTTAGAATAAATCTTGGTACTAAAAGCTAACATTTTTCTATAAAAAAAAAAAAAGAAAATAAACAACCACAACTCATTACAAGTTTGCAATATATACAATATGGCACTGGAAAAATTGCCCCCTTTTTTCTTTAGGTAGGGGGAAAGGAAAGAAGAAGGTTTTTTTCTGAAAATTTGTTTATTTGATCCTTTGCAAATGAAACCTGATAAATCCATGCCAAAGAAGACAAACCGTTTCTAAGAGAATCAAAAGGAATCTTCTAAATTGCATGAAAATAGTCTCTTTTCATTGAAGATTTCCAACTCACTATACAGCATATACAAGACCCTTACTTTATTTGAAATCAGATGTTTTGTTGTTGTTTTTTAGCCCCAGGTTAACAGCCATGATTGAGTTGTGCTACGATCAAAATCATAATGAGTTCAATACCTGGACTGGGCTGTGTGTTGGGTTCTTGAGCAAGAGATTTTATTTCCCGTTGCTCCAGTTCACTCAGCTGTAAAAATGAGTTGCGACGTCACTGGTGCCAAGCTGTATCGGCCCCTTTGCCTTTCCCTTTGATAACAACGGTAGTGTGGAAGGAGAGGCTGATATGCATGGGTGACTGCTGGTCTTTCATAAACAAATTTACCCAGACTCAAATTGGAGGTTTCTAGATGCAATCCCATGGTCATTCATGACTGAAGGGGATCGTTACTCCTTTACCCTGTGATCAAAATCATGTAGCCATGTTTACCTTTAGCCAAAAGTATTCTGTGATGATGTCTGTTTGTTCTGGGTTACATTGCTTCTGTGACATCATCCATCATGTTATTTATCTATTTATAATTGTGGATATGGAAGTGTAGTAAGAAACTTGCTCCTCAACCACATGGCTCAGGGTTCAGTCCTGCTGTGTGGAACCTTGGGCAAGTGTCTTCTACTATAATCTCAGGCCAACCAAAGCCTTGTGAGTAAGTTTGGTCGACGGAAACTGAAAGAAGCCTGTCATATGTATATATATGTGTGTCTTTGTGTTTGTGTATGTCCCCCACCACTGCTTGGCAACTGGTGTTGATGTGTTTACATCCTGTAACTTAGTGGTTTGGCAAAAGAGACTGACAGTAAGTATGGGGGTTAATAGATGTGACTAAAAATTCTTCAAGGCAGTTCCCCAGCATGGCCACAGTCTAATGACTGAAGCAAGTAAAAGATAAAAAGTTTATTTATTTCTATGCTTTGGACTGTGAAATTTATGAAACATTAGTAACTACACAACACGTGCAGCAGCACTGGGATGTGGAGTGACTCAGTGAAGTACAACATTTCACTTTTTGCTAATACTCCACATCCATAGATCTATATGTTGCCAATTTTTGTGGGTGTCCCTACATTTTCCATATTCAGATCAACCAGAAGCATATCATTTGTACAAAAGTTTCCTCAATATAGTGAGTGAGTTTATTAGTTCTAAATGTATAACGCTTTCATCTGTTTACTCTGCTAGATATTTGAATTTGGCTATTTTGTTAACTTTTGGCAATTTTTACTTTTGCAGTGGCAATACAATATTTATCTCCAGCTGCTTTCTCATCCATGATCAAAGATTCTATTTGTCTTTTATAAACTTGTCCATTTTTTAACCAATTCTTGCTCTCTTCTGTTTAATGTTACATTTTATGATTTAAAGTTCTGTCTTCAAATTCACAGCTCTTGTGTTATGTCTTCACTTTCAGTTCTTCTCATAAATTAATTATTCATGCAATACCAGTTCCTTTTCTTCCCCATTCTCACCATTGTTTTTATCTGCTTGGATTCCTCTTCTATTTATGCTTTTATCTCCTTTGATCATCCTGTTTTTCCTATTGTTGTAGTCTTCTGCTGTTGTTGTTGTTAGAAATGAAAGTATGAAAAATTTGGCATTTTCTTCACTACCGCATCTTCCCAATTCTCATTACCATCTGAATTTCGATAAACTAAAATGTTAAAAATTTGACATTTCATTTTACCATTTTCATTATACTAAAGCTATATTAGAAGTGTATTGTTATTTAGTGGAAAGGTTTCAAAATTAGTAATCTAAAAATTATTTTGTGAAATTGGATTATATTTCCCCACCTACACTTAGACTTCCCTTCACTTTTCCAAACATCTCTTTCTAATCCTATAATGGCTCATTTTACTGTGTCTGTTCAGGAGCCAGCCTTCCTCACTCATTATCCTTCAAATTGAAGTGTACCCCATTGTGTACATTTCAACGGGTAGTTTTCTGGTGTACCAAATGATATCATTGAATATGTTCTTCGCTTATTAGAGGATCACAGCCAGGTATTTCAAGATTCTGATTTGTATTTTGATGTTCTTTAACCATTTCAATATCAACCCATCTGCAACTGTTTCTAGTCTTTAACACAAAATCCTTAATTTAGCCCTTATAGTAATATATTAAACTCAGTGATGTAGCAAAAAACGACTACAATCACTAATATATCAGCCGACAAATGTAACCCTCTTCTTGATTGGTTAGCAACTTCATCACAAACCAATCATGTTGCAGATTACATCATACAGTTAACAGGTATAGTTTTCAGAAGTTTCCTGTCAGTTTTTGGCATTTTTTTTTTTTTTTAGTAATTTCTAATAATTTTATAGGAGGATGAGTGACATGATTGATAACACTAATAGTGATCAGGTTATTGATAATGCTGGGAACAGCAGTAGTGATGTAAAAATAACTTTTATTATATTCTGAGGAAAGAAATGAAGAAAATGACTGCAGTGATAAAACTGACAAAAGCAACATGTCTTCAGGGATTCATGTCAAAACTTTATCATTAATCTAGATGTTCATTACTATACAGACAATCTAATTAGCATAACTTGTTTAATTTTAACTAGCTTTGTTAATTACTCTGTGTAATTGTGTCATTTTGTTATTCTATTATTTTAACTTTTTGTGAAATAGTTAAAAAGGGCCATGGTACCCTAGAGTCATTTTTAGATTAAAACCATCCATCAAAATTTTATGTGAGGGTCTTTTGTTGAGTTATACTCCCAAATTGCCAGCTACAATAATGAAAAGGTTCTTTCATTAAATCGTTCCAAATTTTTGGTTATTTTCAAAATTAATTTAGATGCATGAATAGTATGCTTTAGAAATATTGTCATGAAAACATTGAGCTTAAGTAATGATAAAATTATTCTTCAAACTAAGCACATGGAAGTGTGAGGGAGTGTTTGACCTCTTAGAAATGGTAGCCAAATCTCCCTGAAATCACAGTCTAGTGTTTTGAAAATATGTTGTCCTTGACTATAATTTGTCTAAAAATTAGATGGGATGGTCATGGCCGTAGTGCATTTAAGTATATGTATATATATATATATATATATCTGTGTGGGGCTGAACAATAGCCATGGTTGGAATACCATTGGCCAGAGATCTGACCAACTTTCCATAATCAGTGCTGACCTAGAGCCAAACAACAATGATAATATTACTGACAACACATCATCATCATCATCGTCATCTTCATTCTCATCATCAATCCCTTGTCATCATTGTTGTCATCAGTATCAAAACCAACATCGTCATTGTTATCTCCCCATCATCATCATCACCATCATCATAATCATTGTTGTCATCAGCAACAAAATCAACATTGTCATCATTCTGTCATCATTCTCTTCATCATCATCATCAACAGCAAAATCATTGTCATCATTCTCTCATCATCATGATCACCCCTCTCTTCATTATCATCATATGTCCCATCATCATCATCATCATCAGCTAAAATGTTAAACGTTTGGCATTTTGATTTACCGTTTCCATTCCACAAAAGCCATCACCACAAATATTGTTTACAGAGAGGTTTTTGTTTTTTTTTAAAGTAGATAATCTAAAAATTATTTTGTGAAATGAGATGGAATTTTTTAATTTTATTTTTATTCCTTTTAACAAAAATTCCTACAGTTTTATTTTGTAATTTATTTAATTATAATTTTTGCTTATTTTTATTTGTTTTCCTTTTTTGCATATTATAATTTATTCTTTGTTATTCACATTGATATTTAAGATAAACAAGCAAATAAATATATATAAATGTACAAAATAATGGAAGTTGGCTTAATTTTGTTACCAAATTATTAAACAAATTAAGAGAGAGAGAGGGAGAGAGATATGAAATCATCAGGTGCTGATGCTATGTAAAAAGCACCCAGTACCCTCTCTAAAGTGGTTGGCATTAGGAAGGGCATCCAGCCATAGAAACCATGCCAAAGCTGACAGTAGGAGTTTGACACAGTTTGTCAAACAGTTCAACCCATACCAGCATGGAAAAACAGATGTTAGATGGTGATGATAATAATGATTAAATATCAATTACAGGCATATGGCATAGTGGTTAAGAGCGTGGGCTACTAACCCCAAGATTCCGAGTTTGATTCCAAGGATTGACCTGAACACTAATAATAATAATAATAACATCGAAAAATACCTTAGGAATGAGAACCCAGGTTCGAAATTTCCCCAAGACACCTGAAGAAGGCTGGAGGGTATATCAGCCGGAACGTTGTGTTAACAACGAACAAGATGAGGACAAATATCCGTTGAATGTAAATAATGTACAGAATTCCTCATCTCTTAAATATAGAACTGTAAATATCAATTATGTTGTCTTATATTAGACTATTATGTTCTGTTCTTCATTCTGTTGTGAACCAATGAAATAGCTTTTATGTGGTTGATTGACCTGTGAGAAAATGGCACCCAAATCTGCCTTAAGCCGCATCTTAGCAGAAAAACTCCTAACCTAGGATCTGTAGAAACAGGGTAACTTCAAAGGTAGTTAGTTCTAGGGTACAGGGTAACTATGAGCTGACAGGCCTTTCAAAAGCCAGGCATTTGCATGTGATGTCTAGACAAGGACACACACACACGTTTGATAAATATAGTGGTAATGTAGTAGATGGCTAAAAGGACAGCATCTGGTTTGTGTAGTAGAGATGAGTAAGAGTTTAGTTTTGTTTTTGTCGGGTGGGCGGGGGTGGTGTCAAGCCTTTCAGTTTTAAATATATATATATATATATATATATATATATTGATATATATATATATATATATATATATATATATATATATATATATATATATATATATATATATATATATATATATATATATATATATATATATATATATTGATATATATATATATATATATATATATATATATATTGATATATATATATATATATATATATATATATATATATATTGATATATATATATATATATATATATATATATATATATATATATATATAATATTAGGGACAAAATCCAAAATTACAGGTAAAAACTCAATTAAAATCAATTTATAAAAAATTCAAATTAAATTAAGCTTTATAGATAAAATATATAGTTTTAGGGAAAATAACCAAGTTTCAAGAACTCATCGATGAAAATCCACTATCACATATAGAAAAATTAATAATTAAAAGCACAATAAATTAGTATTATATAATACAAAGTAAATATCATAAGATAAAGATAATAATATTATCTTTATCTTATGATATTTACTTTGTTTTATATTATACTAATTTATTGTGCTTTTAATTATTAATTTTTCTACATGTGATAGTGGATTTTCATCGATGAGTTCTTGAAACTTGGATATTTTCCCTAAAACTATATATTTTATGTGTGTGTGTGTGTGTGTGTGTGTGTGTGCATGTGTGCGTGTATGCGTGCGTGTGTGCGTGTGTGTGCGTGTGTGTGCGTGTGCGTGCGTGCGCGCGCGCAAACATATATAAATATATAAAACACATACACAATTATATATATATAAACACACACACACACACACACACACACATCTATTTTATACTGTGAAACTTAATTTAATTTTAATTTTTAATAAATTCATTTTAATTGAGTTTTTACCTGTAATTTTGGATTTTATCCCTAATATTATTATTATAATATACATATATATATATATATATATATATATATATATATATATATATATACATATTTATTTATTTAAGCACATTCAATACACACATACACAATTTTGAAATTTAAAAAAATTTGGAAAACCATTTTCTTTTCCTTCCAGATCAAAATGTAATTACATCTATTTTGGTTGCAGCTGCTTGAAGAAGAATTGTCATAGTTTTAAAGTTGGTGTCCTTATGCTCTTACCTTTCAGAGATTCATACAAACACAGATGCAACAAAATATACAGTTGTGAAGGTCATAGACCTCTTACTTATTCCTCTCCTTCGCAGTCATTCTTTCTTTCTATCATTATCTCTTCATATGTCCTTTCTCGTTTAGCTTTCTCACTCCTTTTTCTTTTGCTTTCTCTTTCGTATATATTCTTAAGACCACACCCACTGTAAATATATATATAAAAAAAAAAACAGTTAAATCTATACTTATAAATTTAGAAGACTCTCCCTCTCCCATGCAGATAAGATGCAGCTGGTTGCGAGCACCTCAATGAAATTTTATGACACACATTTACACCTATAAGATTTCATATTATGTCATTAAACCTTTTAATATTCATCTGTCCAAGACTACCACTGGTTCTATGATACAAACTTCT
>NC_142940.1:10762311-10802311 GCF_046866305.1 Octopus bimaculoides | reverse complement strand
CTGTCTTCCTCTATCTTCCTATCTACCCTTCTGCCCTGGCCTCTACTTCACTGCTTCTGTCCCTTCCTCCTTGTTCCACTTCCTCCCTCCACCATCCTCTCTGCTCTCGTGTGACCTGTGGTCAACTTTCTTTTCACTCCAGCCGCTGTGAAGGCAAGACGAACTACTAGCGTTCTACCTCAGATTTGTTTTCACTGTCCATTTTTTCCTGTCTTGGTTTGTGTTTGCCACCTTGGAATCCTCTGTGTAGTGGGTTGATCCACTACTCAGGAAGAGACTATTCTAGAGTACGTCCTGTCTGGTCTTCGAAATGTCTAGATAGAATAGAGACAGCTGATGAAGGGATATTCCAAGGGGCTTTTCGTTTTCCTATGTGTTCGTTCCGTTGTCTGTAGTTTATTGTTCTAACGTCCTGTACCCTGATATGCATGTATATACACATGTAGATGTAAGTATGTACATATATGTGTGTATACATGTATATATATTCTTTGTATTATATATATATATTTATATATATATATATATATATATATATATATATATATATATATATATATATAGTAGTTTGTGTGTGTGCATGGATGCACATATATCATCATCATCCTCATGTGTCTGCTTTCTGGACTGGCATGGGTTGATCTGATCGTTGCACTGTATGTCATCTCAGATTCAGAGTTCCTGCTGTCTTTAACCAATCAGAAGACTGAATCTTGCTCATGCATGACATGTTTGACAAGACTTATACCATTGGGCACTCTTCCTATCATCAACCACTTCAAAGAATATACTGGAAGCATCTCTATGATGGCACCGGCACCAAAGGGGTTGTCATGTCCTCAGCAAGATAAAAGGGTCCTCTTGACCCTATACCATGTCGTTTTGTTTACCAACATACAAAATAGAAAAAGGGATCATTGTTGTTTTAGCATACAGTTTTCCATGCTTGAGTTGGTCAGACAGTGTTTGGAAGCAGATTTTCAATGCCTGGATGCCCTTCCTATCACTAACCTTCAGCCATTTCCTAGTAAAGTATGATTAATTTAATAATTAAAAGTATAATTAATTTTATAATTTAATAATTTCATGAATAAAAATAGCCTGGGCAAAGTTCAGGGAGCTCCTACCTCTGCTGGCAACTAAGAGCCTCTCGCTCAGGATGAAAGGTAGACTGTATGATGCATGTGTGTAAACTGCTGTGCTACATGGCAGTGAAACATGGGCCATGACTGCTGAGGACATGTGTAGGCTTGAAAGCAATGAAGCTAGTATGATCCGGTGGATGTGTAATGTCAGTGTGTACACACAACAGAGTGTAAGTGCCCTGAGAGAAAAGTTGGGCATAAGAAGCATCAAATGTTGTGTGCAAGAGAGACGACTGCATTGGTATGGCCCATGTGTTATGTATGAATAAAGACAGCTGTGTGAGGAAGTGCCACTCCCTAACTGTGGAAGGAACCTGCGGAAGAGGTAGACGCAGGAGGACATGGGATGAGGTGGTGAAACATGACCTTCGAACATTGGGCCTCACAGAGGCAATGACAGGAGACTGAGACCTTTAGAGATACGCTGTGATTGAGAAAACCCAGCAACTAAAGTGAGATCGCAGCCACGCATGTTCAGCCCTGTTAAGAGTACCCCTGATGCGTCATGTGATATGATATGCTTGAGAAAACCTGTTGAGTCAAGTAAAACCAATATTGTAGCTGTTGCCAGTGCCCCCTGACTGACTTCCGTACTGGTGGCATGTAGAAAGCACCATCTGAATGTGGTTGATGCCAGGTCTGCCTGACTGGCCCCCATACTGGTTGCACGTAAAAAGCACCAACCAAATGTGGCCAATGCCTGCACATACACGCACAAGTACACACACTCACATTTACACACACGCACTCACATTTACACACATGCACTCACATTTACACACATGCACTCACATTTACACACATGCACTCACATTTACACACATGCACTCACATTTACACACACGCACTCACATGTACACACACGCACTCACATGTACACACACGCACTCACATGTACACACATGCACTCAATGTACACAGACACACTCACGTGTACACACACACACACACACACTCACATGTACACACACGCACTCACATGCACACACACTCACATGCACACACACACACACACATGTACACACACACACACACATGCGCACACAATCACACGCATACACACAAAGGTTAGAAATACAAACAGACAATACCAGCAGAGCATATGGTGCAATATAACAAAATACATATGAAACATCTGTTCTCAAATTACGACTGAATTAAACCGTATTTTTGAAAGACAATAATATTGATTGTAAACCTGAAATTGAAAACATAAAAAGGAAAAACCAATTCTATGCTAATTATTTAGAAATTAGGGAATAACAATAGCCACAAATAATGAATTCCTGAGAATTACTGACAATGCTATCAAAATCTTTGGTCTAAGTTCTAATTCTAACCACCAATCCTCATTGGTAACCGTGATACAAATAACTCTTTAAATTCTTGCTACATCATCATCAGTGGAGGCGCAATGGCCCAGTGGTTAGGGCAGCAGACTCACGGTCATAGGATCGCGGTTTCGATTCCCAGGCCGGGCGTTGTGAGTGTTTATTGAGCGAAAACACCTAAAGCTCCACGAGGCTCCGGCAGGGGATGGTGGCGAACCCTGCTGTACTCTTCCACCACAACTTTCTCTCACTCTTACTTCCTGTTTCTGTTGTGCCTGTAATTCAAAGGGTCAGCCTTGTCATGCTGTGTCACGCTGAATATCCCTGAGAACTACGTTAAGGGTACACGTGTCTGTGGAGTGCTCAGCCACTTGCACGTTAATTTCACAAGCAGACTGTTCCGTTGATCGGATCAACTGGAACCCTCGAAGTCGTAAGCGACGGAGTGCCAACACATCCTCATCATTGTTTAATGTCCTTAATGTCCACTTATTCATGTTTGCATGAATGGGATACAGCTTGTTCAAACAGATTGTCTATTGCTGGATGCCTTTCCTGTCACTCACCTGTTTCCAAGGTAATATTTCCTCATAACCTAACACACTTTACACAGACAACTGGAAATGGACAATGCTTATTTACAACCATCGAATGAAGTCAAGGAATCAAACTCCTGCCCTCACGGTCGTGAGCTGAACACCATAACCACTAAGCCATGGGCCTTCACTGGTTCCAAAAAATTCACAGTGATATATATAAACCATCTTCATATTCTTTGTAAATGAAATGAATGCCAGCATTATTGACACCAAACTTGTGGCCCACAGCAATGAAGCTTTTACCATCGCATATTTTCTTGATTATCTGTTGTGGAAGTATTCCAACCACCTCCAAGTGGACTGACATATTGCTATAAAATAGAGCACTGTGAGTAGTTGGAAAGCAGTTCATTGTGAGCCCTTGGCAGAGAGCAGTTAACCTCATGTAACAGTAATTGCATTGTGCCGTGTGAATATTTTCTTTTCCCCCTGCTTTGTTAAATTGTTTATCAAACACCAGGATATAAAATCATCTCTACCCTTTCCTGTAAAGAACACACCTGTTTGCATCATTTGTTAGGATCAGGCACCTTCATATGTTTTTCTGTCCACTGGTCCCATGTTGTTATGGGCTAAAAATCAGTATAAAAAGATAAACAGCCTTGCAGCAGAGTCATATAAGCACAAGCAGTTGTCAGTACATCCTGGGTAGCTGAGCATTGTGAGTAGTTGCTGGGCACATGTTTTGTGACCCAAGCAGAATCTTCCACTGAACATTATCACAGATCAATCCCTGATCAGTGAACCTGGTTCACAATTGAACATACCATGAATGAATCAGTGATTAACAAGGTTACAAGCATAACATCTTCCACTCAAAGAAATCAGACTAGAAATGACTTCTGACCACCCAAAATAATGTATCTGCATTGTGTGGACTTCAGAAAAATTACATACCTACCTCTGATCTCATTGCTAGAGCCTGAACCTAGATCAGTCTGTGGAGCCAATATTTCCAGCAACTATTGGCTCTTCGCAATGGCCATACGACCATTAGCAGAAATGCCTATAGATGTTGGTAACAACATTGAACACCTCAGTAAAATCAATGACAGTAACCACTCCAATAGCTTAACAAATTACATTATAGGTAACTTGGATGTAATAACCCTTTATACATCAGTCAATATAATGATTTTGCTGTAACGAAGTTTGTGGCGATTATTTACAAAAGTGATGTAATGTTTCGCAATATTGATGCAAGTGGGCTGGGATTTTTCATAAAACTCACCGGCAATAATGAATACTTAACCATTTAACATTTAAACTAGCTGTAACCGGCCTAGATGTTCTACCTGTTTTGTGTTCAAATTGACCAGATCTGACCCCTCACACCGACCCCACAATATCATTCTAAAAATATACGATCATACATTGAAATCTCAAAACTATGAGATAATGCGTGTTTATTTCAAAGCAATCTGAATAAATATTAAATTTGATTGAATAATCTGAATGCTAATGGATTAAACAAATATGATTTAAAAGAAATTTTGGATCCATTCAACCTGAACAAGGTAGATTATTCACCAATATACCAACTATGAAAAAAAAAATTTGATTGAGTGCTGAAAGGAATAGACTAAAACCACCAAAAAATGTGGGAACTATGATCAAATAAGAACATATTGTTCTCATTTGAACAGCACATATTGTTGGTGCCAGCATGAAAAAGAATAATACCAAAGAGTCACTTGTTTAAGTGTAATAATAAACTAAATATACAGGAGTAAGGTGTGGCCATTGTAGTTGGTGTTACAAGAGACTTAGCTGCTCTTTTCATGGTATGTGGGAGTAAGTGATGAATACCTAACAGGGATCCATGTCTGTGGTAATGGATACTTGGTATGTTATCAACATAAACCTTGTTGGAACTTAGAACTGAGATGTAGTCCACGGGACTATTTGAGAGGGGACCAGCTCTGAACAGTTATTGTCTCTGTCTGTAATGGCCTGTTTCGTGCTTGCCAGCATGGGCAGGTAGAAGAACAATAACTACAATGATGTGTGTGTGTATATATACACACATATTCATACATACATACATGTGTGTGTGTATATATATATATATATATATATATATACACACACACATTCATACATACACACATGTATATCCATATATACACTTACATATATACTTACATACATATATTTACACATCCACACATATACACATACATCTATGTACACATTTGTAGACACACTCACACAAAATATATTTGTATGCAACCAGAAACTCTCTGACTACTGTAAGATTTCATTAGATATGCCCACAGTTCACCTGAAATAGTGACAGGTGAAAAAAAAAAAAGAAGCTGTCCCAGTTAGAATGGTTGGTTGACTGTTTGACTTTTGACACATTTAATGGTAAATGTGCCGAAGAAGCAAAACCAAGGCTGGCTTGTCAGAGTGGATAAAATATCCGACAACAAACCAGCCAACCAACCAGCCAACAGGCTGGAAATTCATCGCCTGTCGTTAATTTGTTTTCTTAAAATCTGAATTAGCTGATATGATGACAGTTATCTCCCTAACTTGTAGTTATAAAAATTTTAAACATGCTCCTGGAGGGAGTTTCTGTCTTCTCGTTGCAAAGGTAATGTCAGTTACTTGAAGTTTTACTGCTCCACTATATTAAATAGCCGAGACTCTACAACATCTATATTTAGCATGCATAACATTACATACAGGTATTTTCCTATAGGCCTACACACATAAATACATATATATATATATACATACATACATACGTATATATATATATATATATATATAAGGTTGAGGAAGGTATTGGAATTAAACAAACCCCAGAGGATACAGGTAATACCGAGTAAGTGCTGTATACCGATTAGTTTGCCCCAGTCGTTGTATGAACAGGATTGGGTATTATAAGTCGTGTATTAGCGTGTGTATATGTAAATATATAAAAACAAAAAGATAAAGAGAGCAAAATTCTTCAACCTTACCTTTGCTCTCTTTATCTTTTTGTTTTTATATATTTACATACATACATATATATATATATATATATATATATATATATATATATGTATATATATATATATGTGCACACGATCTCACATACATATAGCATGCACACACTATACAGACAGATAGATAGAAACTTACTGTACAGATATATTATTATATTACTTCTGACCTTCTGTCTCATCTTCGACAATGTGGCTTGTGTCTGACATTTTACGCATGTCAGAGAAGTTATGTGGCTGCATTGACACACAAAGAATGAAAGAACCAACCAAGGAACAGACAACATCAAGTGTGCACCAAGTGCCCATGTTTTTTCTCCCTTTATCATCAATTACTCTGTTTTTTATAGAATGTCAAGACATTGTAAACCGGTGGCTGTGTCGTGTGTGCACCAAGTGCCCATGTTTCTCTCTCTCTCTCTCTCTGTTATCAATAACTCAATATCTTGAACGGTATGGTATGTCAAGATGTAATAGGAACAGAGGATATCTGAGATATTAGAGGACTAAAGTCAGAACTATTCACATGTGATTACTCATTTCTGCCAGCTGAGTGGACTGGAGCAATGAGAAATGAAGTGTTTTGCTCAAGAATGCAACACATCGCCTGGTCCAGGAATTGAAATCACAATCTTATGATCATGAGTCCAACACTCTAACTTCTAAGCCACATACACACACACATATATATATATATATATATATATATATATATACATACATACATACACATATACTCTCTGGGTGGTTGGCGTTAGGAAGGGCATCCAGCTGTAGAAACTCTGCCAAATTAGATTGGAGCCTGGTGTAGCCATCTGGTTTCACCAGTCCTTAGTCAAATCGTCCACCCATGCTAGCATGGAAAGTGGACGTTAAACGATGATGATGATGATGATACACACACACACACACACACACTGACCCAGAACCATGTAGTTGGGAAGCAAGCTTCTTACCACACAGCTAAGCCTGCACCATTGAGTACCTTTAATTATATTTTACACTTGTGAGAATCTACCCTTCGCAAGCACCCACTACACTCTCGGAGTGGTTGGCGTTAGGAATGGCATCCAGCTGTAGAAACTCTGCCAGATCAGATTGGAGCCTGGTGCAGCCTTCTGGCTTGCCAGTCCTCAGTCAAATCGTCCAACCCATGCTAGCATGGAAAGCAGACGTTAAACGATGATGATGATAAGAGGGGGTGCTGAAAGGTTCCAGGCTTTAAGAGTATCATGAAAGGCCTGGTTGGAGGTCCTATCTTGGAAATTCTTTTACAGGACTTAGAAAAACTGAAGGGCCACTGCAATAAGTGTGTGAATCTGAGAGGGGAATATGTTCAATAAAATCATAATTAAATGATCTTCCTGTATTTTCTTTTACTTAAAGCCAGGAACTTTTCAACACCCCCTTGTATATGTATGTGAATGTAGAATGCTACCTTTTACATTTGTTACCTACCTAGCTACCTACCTACCTACCTGCCTAGATAGATAGATAGATTAAATGAATAGATAGATAGATAGATATTGCTTATAAATTGCTGCTGCTTTGGCATAGGTTACGCCACACATGCATACATGAATACATGGGATTGCCGCGTGCACACACATACACAACTGAACTAGCTTGGTTTTAAAGGTTTCTTATTGTCACAGAGTTGCAAAAATAACTGGGGAGAAATGGAGCATGACTAACACGAAAATAAGCTGAAGAGACAACAAAAATGACTCTCTCGCTCCTTCTGTTCATATATATATATATATATATATATATATATATATATATATATATATATGTGTGTGTGTGTGTGTGTGTGTGTGTGTGTGTATGTATATATATATATATATATATATATATATGAAAAATTTTAAATTATAATACAGGGTATCAAGAGATACCACCATGCTGAAAAAATAGCAGTCAAAACCTGACTCTAAAACCACAAGGTTTTGACTGCTATTTTTTCAGCATGGTGGTATCTTTTGATACCCTGTATTATAATTTTAAATAATTATTACCTTTGATGGTTTTTATTCCCATGCTGACCACTTGATAGGATCAATATTTTAAATATCAATCTTATCCTTAATTATATAAATATATATATATATATATATATATATATATATATATATATATAATATCTCCTCCACCACCACCGCCCACTCCAATTCATTATATACTACTAATACCAATATTATAGGCAAAATACATATATATATATATATATCATCATCATCATCATCATCATCGTTTAACGTCCGCTTTCCATGCTAGCATGGGTTGGACGATTTGACTGAGGACTGGTGAAACCGGATGGCAAGACCAGCCTCCAATCTGATTTGGCAGAGTTTCTACAGCTGGATGCCCTTCCTAACGCCAACCACTCTGAGAGTATATATATAAATTTATATATTGTTTGTAAAAGGCATAAATCCAAAAGAAGCAGCACACTCTCAGATGTAGAGCAGTATATATTAAAAATGGGGAAGGCCAGTTTATGGGATTGCCTTAGGTTTCCTGTTCATAAAGGGTTTAGCTTTATGGCGTATTCATCAAATCCCAAAAACATGTTGCCCCATGACCTCTTAAAAAATACAAAGAAGTAAACGCCGTACTCAAAGGTATCAATTGGGGATTATCTCCCTTTGCCAATGGCTCTTGATTTCCGGCTGTACTGCCATCTTGTGGGCTCCAGAAGGCTAGCAGGAACCTCCTAAAATGTAAACATGGCTTGAAAATCTCCATTCTGGAGTTAAGTATGTTCTCTGGTTTGCACGAGGATTCTCGTGCATTCAGCTATGCATAACTTGCAACACATCGTCCCATTGATGTAGGGTGGGAAAAATACAGACACAAAGACACACACACACACATAGATATATGCATATGTATATATATATATATATATATATATATATATATGTGTGTGATTGTCTTTCGGTTTCCAACCACCAAATGTATTCACAAGGCTTTGGTCAGCCCAAAGCTACAGTAGAAAACACTTACCCAAGGTGTGACAGTGAAACTGAACCCAGAATCATGTGATTAGGAAGCAAGCTTCTTACCACATAGCCATGCCTTAGAAAAACCCATATTTTAGTCGCTAAACTCTTGTAGATTCCTTGTGCATTTACTTAACAATATTCCCCTGTCACTACAACACAAATACATAAGGGTCTATGCTTTGTTAATGTTGAATCCTGTGGTGTGTTTCAGGAGGGTCATTATGCCAACAATAAACACACACTGATTCTATTTCACTTTTATTATTACTGAGTGAGAGAGCAGAGCATGCCATCAAAGTGACACTGGGGTACGAATATATGAAGCCCAATATTCCCATCATGACTTCCCATTTGTGCATGACATAGTGATTTCATATCAAGATAAACAGCTTGTGGGACCCAGTTAGAATTTTCTTCAGGTGGAGTAGCCCATCCTACTCAAAAGGTCCTTGAATAAGGTTTGTTTAAGGATAATGAATGAAACACCCATGTTTCCAGAAGTGAATTATTCAAACCCCAAAGAATTCCCCCCAACACATGGCTATGATCCAAATCTCACCCAAGATAACTTTGCTGTATATAAAATAAAGTACTAGTCAAGTACTGGGGTCAATGCTATCATCTAACCCCATTCCTCTAAAATTGCTCATGTTGTGCTTTAAATAGAAACCATTATTGTTAAGACCCAGGTCAGCTCTGATCAAACAGATCAATGATACTCAATTCATAGCCATTCCAAAAGTGTTTCCAGGTAACTAGAAATACCAAAGCCAATGTTTTCTCCTTTTCTATGATGGTAAAATGTAATTGGTGGCGGTAGTAGTGGGAAGAATTTGGCTGCTATTTCTAGCAAAAGGAGCGACCATGTAGTGGTTCCTTTATTGGCTCATTTTTGAGCCAATAAATAAGTTGTGGGGCGTAATTCAGTGAACAATTTAACCTAGAAAAATTTTGGATTTGTGCCTATTCAAAAGAAATCAACAGACTTTGTTGTTGTTGTTGTACCTAATAAGCAAAAGAACAACAAAATAATTATGCTTTGCTTGGTAATAATTATAGAACTTGTGAGAGTGTGATTATCCATGTATGTTAAAAATGCATTAAATATGTTAAATGTATCAAAGAGAATGTATAAAGTACTTTTCATTTACAAATGTAAACACATAGATAAATAAATACATAATTATTCTTATGCATAAAAATACATGGTTATGTGATTGAGGAGTTTGCTTTACAACCATATGATTTTGGGTTCAGTCCCACTCTGCATCACTTTGAGTAGTTGTTGTTGTTGTTGGCACTCCGTCGCTTACGATGTCGAGGGTTCCAGTTGATCCGATCAACGGAACAGCCTGCTCGTGAAATTAACGTGCAAGTGGTTGAGCACTCCACAGACACGTGTACCCTTAACGTAGTTCTGGGGGACATTCAGCGTGACACGGTGTGAAAAGGCTGGCCCTTTGAAATACAGGCACAACAGAAACAGGAAGTAAGAGTGAGAGAAAGTTGTGGTGGAAGAGTACAGCAGGGTTCGCCACCATCCCCTGCCGAGCCTCGTGGTGCTTTTAGGTGTTTTTGCTCAATAAACACTCACAACGCCCAGTCTGGGAATCGAAACCGCGATCCTATGACCGCGAGTCTGCTGCCCTAACCACTGGGCCATTGCGCCTCCACTTCACTTTGAGCAAATGTCTTCTATAGACTTGAGTAGGCTGTCTTAGCAGCATTATAGATTACTTCAAAACAATATGAATTAACAAGTAATACATTTGACAAAGAAATTTGAATGCTAAAGGGTTAATTTGTCTTAGTTTTCATTTCTTATTCATAGATCAATAAGAAATTATAAAGAGCTAAATCTATTGCTCAGACTACAGCAGAAATATCTGCCATATTAATAAAAAAAAACATCAAACTTCAAATTTCTAGGATTCTATATCATATTTAACCCTTTGTCTGTCCTGTTTCACATATGAATACACAGGAGATATTTTCACATCCATACATTATATATGGTACACATTCCCAATTTTCTCCCCCTACTAGTGTAACTTGGGACTTATGTAAGAAAAGCTTAATATTATTTAGAATGTATGAAACAAGGGCTAAATCTGAAAACAAGAATGGACTTTTAGTTCCAGCTAGTTCAACCCTCCATGCAGTTTAAATGCACAAGTCTCCAATATCTAAGTAGCTAAAAAGTGTCAGCAGAAATATACCCCAGGGGTCATGACCTGGATTGGACCTGGCCCCCTTAAAGTGTAATAAGTTAAAGGCCAAAACACTTGGCTGATTGGGGTTTTCTCTGAAGACGGCTGTTCAGCTCTCTTATGCAAATTTTTACTTCTGCCGAGGACAAGCAAAGGGTTAACAATGCTTTCTATTAGAAAGCAACCAGAATACCATATATTTAACAATATTCCATTAGAAAACTAATGACTTAATTAGACTATATTCCATCAGGCAGACAAATGTGTCCAGCCAGCCATATATTTTTGTTTCTATGGTTATTTTTCTTGATCTGTCCTAGACATGCTGGCATAGGTTAGGTAAATTTATTATTGCAGCTTTGCTTTATAGCTGGATGATTTGCCTATTACTGACCCACAACTGTTTTAGTTTCTTCTTTTTTTTTCTTTTTCTTCGACTAAGGAATATACTCTTTTTTACTCTTTTACTTGTTTCAGTCTTTTGACTGTGATCATGCTGGAGCACCGCCTTTAGTCGAGCAAATCAACCCCAGGACTTATTCTTTAGAAGCCTAGTACTTATTTTATCAGTTTCTTTTCCCGAACCGCTAAGTTACGGGGACATAAACACACCAGCATCAGTTGTCAAGCGATGTTGGGGGGACAAACACAGACACTCAAACACATACATATATATATATACATATATACGATGGGCTTCTTTCAGTTTTCGTCTACCAAATCCAATCACAAGGCTTTGGTCGGCCCGAGGCTATAGTAGAAGACACTTGCCCAAGATGCCACACAGTGGGACTGAACCTGGGACCATGTGGTTAGTAAGCAAGCTACTTACCACACAGCCACTCCTACGCCTATATGTTATTACATACATCTTCAAAAGGCACACAGCCAGTAGATAAATTTGTTGACAGTGGGGAAACGGCAACAATGTCACTGCTTGTAGATCAGTGATTTTCAGGAAAGTACAAGTATAAACACACACACACTGGACTTCTTTCAGCTTCCATCTACCAAACCCACTTAAAAGATTTTGGTCATGCCAGACTTGTAGTGGAAAACACTGCGCAAAGGAGAATGAACAAAGCACTCCATGGAATGGAAGTGAATTTCATAACCACTTTGGCATACACACACACACACATGCATATGTATACACCCACAGACATACATTTTCTCTGATTTTTAGCAGTCAGTGCATCAAAAATCTCATGTTGTGCAAATTTTATTTCCTATGACAAAGCTAGATGTGCAATGAATATATAATGAATCTCATTGTTAATTACTGCATTATATAAGGAGACAAATCTTTTGTGAACACATGCACACATTGCAGAGGAAACAGTTATATGCAATGTCATATATATATATATATATATACACACATACACACATAAATGCATATATTATTATTGTTTTTAATCAGCAGACTCAAGGCCTGAGAATTACTCTGTAAATATATACTCATGTTGTGAGTTCTATTTTCCTGTCACCAAGCCTATATATATATATATATATATATATATATATCATCATCATCATCATCATCATCATCATCATCATCATCATCATTGTTGTTTAATGTTCGCTTTATATGCTGGCATGGGTTGGATGGTTTGACTGAGAACTGGCAAGCCGAGAGGCTGCACCAAGCTCCAATCTGATTTGTCAAGTTTTTTACAGCTAGATGCCCTTCCTAATGCCAACCACTCTAAGTGTGTAGTGGGTGCTTTTGCATGCCACACGGTGGACTTCTTTCAGTTTCTGTCTACCAAATCTTCTGACAAGGCTTAGGTCAGCCCAAGGCCATAATAGAAGGCACCTTCCCAAGGTGTTATGCAGTGGGAGTGAACTCTGAATCAAGAGGTTAGGAAGCAAGCTTCTTTCCACACAGCCATGTCTGAGCCCATACAGCCATACCTGCACAAATATATATGTACACAATACATACATATATATATATACTTTAACACCAAGTATGTCTATCTGTACATGTCCTACATGTGTATTTATGCATATCAATGTTCTTGTTGATGGTGGGTGGTAAAATGTATAATATAATAAAATATAAAACATACAAGTTAATACAGAACCCAAACCCAATGACATATAAATATGCACAATATACAGAGAAATAGTGCATATGGAATACAATACATATAGAATACAGAATTTGAAACAACAAAACGCTACACACACTAAAGGCCCACTGAGCCATTGCTTGATTGTGCAGTGAAAGCATGCATAGAAATGCAATAACACTGCTGAATAATAATAATAATTATAATAATGATAATAATATTAATAATAATAATAATAATAAATAATTTAAAAGGATTGACGTAACTCTTCACAAATGCCATGAAGCATTTTTGTCCAAAGCACTAATGATTCTGCCAACTTGCTACCTTAATAATAAAAAATAATAATAATAATAATAATAATGATGATGATGATGGTTTCAACTTTTGACACAAGGCCAGCAATTTCAGGTGAGGAGATAAGTTAATTACATCGACCCCTGTATGTAATTGGTATTTATTTTATTGACCCTTGGAAGGATGAAAGGCAAAGTCAATCCCAGTGGAATTTGTACTCATAATGTAAAGTTGGAAGAAATGCAGTAAAAATGATAATAATCAAAATAATAATAATAATAATAATAATAATAGTAGTAGTAATGAGCACTCAGAGAGCACAAACCTCTGCCAAGGTAACACCAATGTCAAAAATTAAGCAAAAAAGCAGGAAAGATGATCCAGAATCCTTGTCTGGTACTGGATCAATCCCAAAATCTAATCCATTCATGCTAGTCATGAGGCCAAACATCCCTGAAAGATTCATTTGAATCTATCAAGCGATTCTTGAGATATCTTGTCTACAGACAAACAAACAAACACAACTGAAAACAATACCTCTGTCTTCACTAAGGTGGAGGTAATAATGGTTTCAAATTTTGACACCAGGCCAGCAACTTTGGGCTGGAGTAAGTCAATTAGATTGATCCCAGCGACCAACTAATACTCATTTTACTGATCTCCAAATGCAAAATCAACCTCAGACAAAAAAGCCACTTAGCATTTTGCCCAACATGCTAACAATACAGCCAGCTCACTGCCTTTATAATAATAACAATGATTTCACATTTTGACACAAGGCCAACAATTTCAGAGGAAGCGACAAGTCGATTACATCAGCGCCAGTACTTAACTGGTACTCATTTTATCAACCCTGATAAAGTCGATTTGGTGGAATTTGAACTCAGAGCATGAAGTTGGACGAAATCATGCTAAGTATTTTGCCTGGAGTGCTAACTATTCTACCAGATCACCACCTTAATAATAATAATAATAATAATAATAATAATAATTTGCCACAATGCCTCCTACACATAACTAGATTTTTAGGTGTGGTTGGGATTCAACAGGATTTGCTGTAGTTATTCACATCATAAAAACATATACATACAGACATACATACATATAATGTCAAATGCTGTGTCAAATGTATATATGTGTGTATATATATATATGCATATATATATATATATATACACAAACACACACATATATACACACACACGTACTTGCTCAAATACATATTGAATCAATACAGATACACACAAATACACATTAGATATGTTTCGTTGTACTGGCATAGGTTGGACGTGTCTCACCCACTTCATTGCAAACTACAGACTAAGCGTCTTTTATCATGCACCAACGTGATGTGCATATGTGTATTGGTGTGTGTGTGTATATATATATATATATATATATATATATATATATATATATATATATATATATATATATATATATATGTGTGTGTGTGTGTGTGTGCGTGTGTGGGTATATGAATGTATGACCCAACATGACCAGAGTTCATTGGATGGAAATATTCTGCACACACATGCACACACACACACACATGTACATTGCTACATGTATGCACACTCACAAATGCATAGATACAATGTGCTGGCAGTGGTGCAGAACGTGATACCCCAGTATATAGCTTTGGCTGTGACCTCTAATGCAAAGAACATTTATATGTGTGTGTGTACATGTCTCTATCTGTATGAATGTATATATGTTTGTGTATGTGCATGTGTTTCCCTGTCTATGTCTTTGTGTGTGTACAAGTATACAAGGTGGTTCTGTAAAGTTCCCAGTTTTGGATACAAAAATATGCAGGAGGATCAGTTAATTATGCTCTTATTCCACATATTCCCCTCTTAGATTCACACACTTATTGCAGCAGTCCTTAAGTTTTTCTAAACCCTCTAAAAGAACTCGAAAGGTTGGGTCACCAATCAGGCCTTTCGCGATACCCTTAAAGCCAGGAACTTTTCAGCACCCTCTCTTATATACACACATATATACATCCAACTATCCTTCCCTTATTTTCTCTACTTCTTCCGTCTTTCCTCCTACTCTCTCATGTTTCATCTCTCACATTCTCTCTCCCCATCTCTCTTATTCTCTATCTATCTATTTTCCTCTTCCCATCACATGCTGCTACTTTTTTTTCAACACTCAAACATTTACACATACACACAAAAGAAGAGGCTTGCATACATAAGCATATTAAACTCCCCCTCTATAAAAAAAAAAGGAACAACAAATAAATAAAATAAAATGTCTTCCATAAATAAAAGACGGAAATAAAGAGTAAATACGTATGTATTGGCAATTAGAAATACTGAAGAGAAATCAAATTATTTATGTTTAAACACTGTAAAATGATGACAACAATCCTGGAATGTCACAACCACAATTTAGCCTTTAAAGGAATTGGATATGGAACAAGGAGGGAAGAGATTCTCTTACATTCCTGCAGCAAAGATTTCACACAAGACTCATTAAACCATTGTTTGTCTGTGATGTGAACTTGAAATACCAACAGAACAATTTGATTCACAACCCATACTATCCCCCATGTATCCACACACCAAAATACCCCCACCCCCAACCCCACAAATTGAACTCTTTGGATTAGTAATATAAATCATCATCTGTCACCTCTGTAAGAGTGCACATAGTCTTTTCACACACACATGCACACACATATATTGATTGTTCATTCATTAATTTCTGTGTTTAACATCTGCTTTTTCTTGGGGGAATAATTTGAAGAAGGATTTTTACATTTGGATGCATTCCCTGTCATCAACACTTGTTTTTCAAGCAAGGAATGATTTTTTTTATTCTAGAGGAATTTGAAAGCGCAGAGCTACCAAATGATCTTTTGAGAGGAAATGTCAATAAGTGTCACCAATTGCAACCCAGCTACAAAGGGGATGTCACCACTTGTAGTTGTAGCTCAGTGCAAACTGCAAACATTCACACAGACACGATACACTACACATATGTAAGTGTGTGGGTGTATAGCTAGATAGACATAGATATTTATTAGTTTATTGAAAAAAAGTTGACTATGACTTTGGTGTTTTGACTTCCTAGTCGTTATCAGGCTGTGGTTCACTATGCTCTTTCTGGTTTGACATTTAGTTTTTGGCAGGGTGTACCTTTGGTAGATGGAGTAATGTAAATGAAAATTAGGTGTGGTGTTGGCAAAGAGGAGAAATGGTTGTGTGGGAAGGGAATGATAAAGAAGGACAAAACAAAAGTATATATTTCTAGGTTATGGGTAGAGAGAAAAGCAAGGTGGAGACAGTTTTTCTGGTGTGATATATGAAGTTTGTTATTGAATTCAACCAGACATGTATGAACCACTTTTCCAGAGGTTCATGTAACAAATGTGTCATATTCAGGTCACAATTCATGTTGGTTGACAAACTACCCCTGGTAGGATTTGAATTCAGAACATAAATTACTGGAACAAATACTGCAAGACATTTTGTCCAGTGCACTTATGATTCCACCAATCCGACAGCATCTTAATTAAAAATAATTTGTCATAGGTACAAGGCCAGAAATGTTGGATAGGGGAAATAGTTGATGAAATCAACCCCAATACTTGATGAGTACTTTGTTTTATCAACCCTGAAGGAGAAAAGGCAAATTTGACCTTTTCCAGATTTGAACTCAAAATTTTAAATGATTAGGAATATAATGCAAAGCATTTTTTCTGACACTTGTAGTTCTGCCACTGATAATAAAATAAGGATATTTGACACAAGCTTGAACTAATAAATTTTTAATTAGAAAATAAGTCAAGTCCAAACTTGACTTGTACTTACTTGTATTGAATTTGGAAAAACGAGAGATTGATTATTTGCAATTTTAACTTGGAGTCTAAAGGGTTACTCAATACAGAAAGAGTTTTCTATAATGCTTTGATTTTGCCATTTATTGCCATAATATTCTTTTCTACTCTAGGCACAATGCCCGAAATTTTGGGGAAGGGGGCCAGTCGATTAGATCAACCCCAGTATGCAACTGGTACTTAATTTATCGACTCCAAAAGGATGAAAGGTAAAGTCGACCTTGGCAGAATTTGAACTAAAGACAGACGTAATACCACTAAGCATTTTGCCTGGCGTGCTAACGGTTTTGCAAGCTCACTGCCATAATATTAACAACTAGCTGGCCCCATGCTGTCAGAAATGACAGTTAATTGTAGTATTTTATATATAATATGGATGGCAAATCAAATTAATACACTTGTCAATGTTCACATACATTCACATACTTCCCTTGTACACACACACACACACACACACACACACAGAGTTGAAACGCTGTTTGATTTTTCTTTTCAGCGCTGAATGTTCACCATCCCACCAGTTTGCCATTACCCCTTCCTTCCTTATTCATCTCTCACCCCTTCCTTTCTCATTCATATGTTGTGACAGAGAAATAAACAAGAGTATTATTATAGTAGATGGTTTCAAATTTTGGCTCAAGGCCATTAATTTTGGATGGGGGGATAAGTCAGTTACATCAATGTCAATGCTCAACTAACACTTTATTATACTGACGCTCTAAGAATGAAAGGTAAGCATAGTACTTATTCTATCAGTCTCTTTTGCCGAACCGCTAAGTGACGGGGAGATAAACACACCGGCATCGGTTGTCAAGTGATGCTAGGAGGACAAACACACACACACAAACGCACACACACACACACACACATATATATACATATATACGACGGACTTCTTTCAGTTTCTGTCTACCAAATCCACTCACAAGGCTTTGGTCGACCCGAGGCTATAGCAGAAGACATTTGCCCAAGATGCCACGCAGTGAGACTGAACCCAGAACCATGTGGTTAGTAAGCAAGTTACTTACCACACAGCCATTCCTGCGATCTAGGACAGAGTGGGTTAAGGAAGCTTTGGCTGTTAATTCTAGCAGGTTAGATGTGTCAATTTGAGCAGCTTCTTAGAGATTCCATCATTGGTTCATCTGTTGAATTTTATTGAAATGAAAGACAAGATAAGTTGTTTTGTTGTTGTTTTTCTTTTATTTAATTAGTTTTAAAAATACCAAAAAAATAAGCTGAAAGAAAGGAAAAACTTCTCTAAAGATAAAAGGCAAATACATTAAAATAATCAAACTGGATTAGATTTGCGTGATAAAAGATAAATTTATGTATTTAAGTTTTTTTTTTAATTTTTAGAAAAAGAAAAGGACAGAGAGACAAAAGTAACATGAGAAAATGTAAAATAAAAGACAAAAAAAAAAAAGGCAGAAGAATTTGATTGGAAATGTCAGAAAACAAATTTGTAGCCAATTTATTGTTTTGACATTTTACACGCAGCAAAACACTTTTATGGTGAATACATGAATAAATTTTTGGATGTTTTACGTTGAGGGTGCTATTAATATTATTATCATTCTTATTAGTAGCGGTATTCATATTGGATGGTAGTCCTTTCCCCCATTTTGATTTTGTGTGTTTTTTGTTTTGGTAGTTGAGTGTGTCTGGAGTATGATATGAAATACCTATCTATCTATCTATCTATCTATCTATATATATAAATATATATATATCATCATCATCATCATCACCGTTTAACGTCCGCTTTCCATGCTAGCATGGGTTGGACGATTTGACTGAGGACTGGTGAAACCAGATGGCAACACCAGGCTCCAGTCTAATTTGGCAGAGTTTCTACGGCTGGATGCCCTTCCTAACGCCAACCACTCAGAGAGTGCAGTGGGTGCTTTTACGTGTCACCCGCACGAAAACGGCCACGCTCGAAATGGTGTCTTTTATGTGCCACCCGCACAAGCCAGTCCAGGGGCACTGGCAACGATCTCGCTCGAAAATCATACGGGAGCCAGTCAGGCGGTACTGGCAACGGCCACGCTCAAAATGGTGCATCTCATGTGCCACCCGCACAAGAACCAGTCCAGGGGCACTGGCAACGATCTTACTTGGCTTGCCGGGTCTTCTCACGCACAGCACATTTCCAATATATATATATATATATATATATATATATATATATATTAGTGGATTTGGTAGATAGAAACAACAAGAAACCAGTCATTTGTATATTTGTATCTCTTTGTCTGGACATCCTCATCCTCATACGAGCAACAATGTTGTTCATTTGTAATTTTCTATATAAGCATGTCTAGCCATTGAAATGTTTGTTGTTTGAAGAACTTGGGGAGGAAATATTACCTTACTTGGAAACAGGTTAAAGGTAGGTGGCAGGAAGAGCATCTAATCATAGAAATTCTGTCTCAGCAAATCTCATCTGAAAGCAGACAATGTAAACAACGATAATGATTTTTTTTTTTTTTTTAAATTTTGAAATTTTATTTTGTTTTTCATCTTTTACTTTTCTCAGTCATTGGGCATGCCTGGAAGAGTTTAGTCAAGAAAATCGATCCCAGTACCTATGGAATTTATTTTATCAATCTCTTTTTGCTGAACCACTAAGTTACAGGGATGTAAACAACCCAACAATGGTTGTCATGTGGTGGGGGGGGGGGGACAAACACAAAGACATACATAGATATATGCACATACATATTTTATAAATATATATCAAAAGTATGTTATAATACTATTCCACATATACAAAAACAGCCATACCAACAATCCAGCATACCTCCATCAGCTGCCCCACAGATATCATTATGGTTTCGACACCTGGGCAGTACCATTCAATCTAGTGGTGTCAACAGCACTAAAAGAAGTGCTGTTTGGAAACAAACATACCAAAAAAATATATATTTAAATATATGTATATACACACACACACACACACACACACAATAGGCTTCTTTCAGTTTCCATCTACCAAATCCACTTATAAGGCCTTGATTGGCCTGATGTTAAAGTAGAAGATATTTGCCTAGGGTGCCACCTGTAGGACTGGACTGAGAAACATATGGCTAGGAAGTGAAATTCTTACCACAAGACTAGAGCTTTTATTGGGTGTGTAGGTAAACGTGTGTGAGTGAGGGGGGATGGACTGAAATAGCCTTACATTTTGGTTTTTCATTTTTTTTTTTAAACAATTACTTATTGGAAAAGAAAAAAAATTCATTTAAACATGAAAAGGAAAATTTAAATTAGTAAAAATAAAAATATAAAGGGCTATCAAAAATATATTAAAATTCTTGAAGCATTCCACATTTTTTTAAAAATAGGCATAGGTGTGGCTGTGTGGTTTACACACTTGCTTCTCAACCATGTGGTCTTGGGTTCAGTCCCAATGCATAGTACTTTTAGCAAGTGCCTTCTATGATATAGCCCCAGGCTGATAAAACCCTTAGAAATGGATTTGGTAGATAGAAACTGAAAGAAGCTTGTGTGTGTGTGTGTGTGTGTGTGTGTGTGTGTGTTTGTCCCTCACCACAGCATGATAACTGGTGTTGGTTTGTTTATATCCATATAACTTAGCAGTTCGGCAAAAGAGATCAATAGAATAAGTTCCAGACTGCAAAAATTAAAAAAAATTAATAAATACAGACGTTGATATGTTTGACTAACCTTCAAGGTGGTGCCCGAGAATGGCTGCAGTCCAATGACTGAAATGAGTTAAAGATAAAAAAATAAATTGGAAAATCCTATCAGATTCTCACAAAAATCTTATCCATATCAATGATGTGTGTGTGTGTGTGTTTGTGTGTGTATGTATGTGTGTGTTTGTGTGTGTGGTTTGATTTTTTAGAGTTGCTGTGACTAGGTCAGTCCTTTTTTGTATATGTCACAGGCATAGGCTTATTTTCATATTCTCAAAGTTCGCTTCACATTGTAGCATGAATTATAGGATAACGGTAGTTAAATATGAGGCGAAGAAACCAACTTGGTGGGAATTGCCTGACATTTGCAAAATATGTACAAGCAGCTCATGGACTGTATGTGCATGTATGTATGTATGTATGTATGTATGTATGTATGTATGCATGCATGTATATATACACACACACACACACATACATGTATATATATATGCATTCACATGTATATACACACACGTGTATGTGTATATAAATATATATATATAATATATACACACACACACACACACACACTCATACGTATACATATATACATACATATTTGTGTATGTGTGTGTGTTTATGAATTCATGTATGCATGTTTGTAGTTTTGTGTATATGCTTTTGGATCTAAGATTAGCCAGGTGTGTGTATAAATAAATTTATTTTCATATCATGATCACATAGATACACGCACACACACACTCAAATACACTACTTATAAATTTATTATGGTGTTTCCCTTTCTTAATTACCTCCGTGTCTGCGTGTATATATATATATATATATATATATATATATATATATATATATACACACACACACACGCACACACACACATGTAATGTATATACAACAGAAGAGATGAAATAAATTGAAGTATTACTGTCTAAAATAAATAGTTATATTACTCATTGCTGCTGTTGATGATGATGATGACAATAAAATGATGTTGACGACAACGACATTCCTGGACAGGATAATATATTCCTTGCACACTAACCTGCATATATTAAACACCCATGTCACATGACTCGTCATCTGAACTTAATAACAAATGCCTGATATGGGTGTATCATGTTTATGTGCATGTCGTTTTGCCTGCTTCAACTTGCTTCAGTCATTGAACTGTGGCCATGCTGAAGCACTGCCTTGAAGGGTTCAGTCGAACAAATTGACCCCCAGGAGTTATTTTCTAAGTGTGGTACTTATTCTATTGATCTGTTTTGCTGAACTATTAAGTTGTTTGTTGTTGGCACTCCGTCGCTTATGACGTCGAGGGTTTCAGTTGATCCGATCAACGGAACAGCCTGCTCATGAAATTAACGTGCAAGTGGCTCAGCACTCCACAGACACGTGTACCCTTAACGTAGTTCTCAGGGAGATTCAGCATGACACAGTGTGACAAGGCTGACCCTTTGAATTACAGGCACAACAGAAACAGAAAGTAAGAGTGAGAGAAAGTTGTGGTGAAAGAGTACAGCAGGGTTCGCCACCATCCCCTGCCGGAGCCTCGTGGAGCTTTAGGTGTTTTCAATCAATAAACACTCACAACGTCCGGTCTGGGAATCGAAACCGCGATCCTATGACCGCGAGTCCGTTGCCCTAACCACTTGGTCATTGCGCCTCCACTAGAACTGTTAAGTTATAGGGACATAAACAGACACCTGTTGTCAGACGATGGGGAAGGAGGAGACAAACACAGGCACAAAGACACACACATACTCATACATCTCATTATACTGATATTTCCCATTAGTAGCACTTCCACCCTTGCCCATCACTCACTACATTCACCTTTATCCCCATCTCTAACCATCCATTAATCTCCCCTCATACTCAGCACTGGATTAACCATTAAGCAAAATAAGAATGTGCTTAAGCCATCAAGGGAAAGTGAGGCACCACAGAATGGTTTATGGCATAAAAGAAATCACCTCAAACTTGCTTAAATAAACATTATTGAGTGTGCCTTTCCAAATGTAGACATTGTCTTTTGTATATTTTTAACATTAATAGGTGTAGGAGTGGTTGTGTGGTCAGTAGCTTGCTTACAAACCACATGGTTCCGGGTTCAGTCCCACTGTGTGGCACCTTGTATATATATTTGTAATAATGGAGTCAAATCAAATAGTGATGTATTGGGTTGGTGCATAGTTGTTGTGGCTTTTCTCAACAAATTTTATTTAGCAAAAACAACAACATGTAACAAAAACATCTTTAAATGATTATTCCGGAGCATATTCACCATCTACTTCAATTACTGCTTCCCATTTGCTAGGCAGACAGTCAGACCATCATTTAAAGATGCTTTTGTTAAATATCGTTATCGTTTTTGTTGAATAAAATTTGTTGAAAAGAAGCCGCAATAATTATGCACCAACCCAATAAATGTATGTGTGTATATATGTATACGTTTGTTTTTATATCTATATATAACATGCATATCAACTTTTTTGTACTTGGATAAAAAAGATATTTTGAACTGAACTTACTATGCATGTGTCATCATGTATGTATGTATATAATTATACATGTGTATATGTATATAGCTAGATAAATAGACAGAAGTGTTTGTAAACGCCCATTTATATGCATGTATTATACATACATGTATTACACACACACACACACACACACACACATATATGCAACATCACTTCTACTAACTAAAACTTGTCAAACCACAGATTTCTTTCTTGGGTCAAACAACTTAACATTTTTAAGTCGTTTAATTTGTCAATTTACCCATTTTTCTGGTCGCCGAAGTAAAAAATTGAAATAAAATTCAGGCTCACCAGCATTGGAAAATAATAATAATAATAATAAAAAAGATGAGTTGACTTCATATTAATTAAAATTTGCGCTTCTTTCTTGGTCAATTTATATTCTGCTAAAAAAATTAATTAAATGATATGTCTGAACTGGAAATACATTGAATATTAATTAAATTTTTCCTTTTTTTTTCATGTAATTTTAGAGAAATTTATAATTGAAAGCTGGAATCAATTGATAGTTGTTGAATTCATAATTTTATATATAATTTATTTATATATGCATATGTGTTTGTGTATGCATTTATATGCATTTATGTATGTATGTATGATTTTGAATAGGTTTCTGCTATTAGCAAATTTTAAATGATCTGTATAGACACACATTCGCATACAAGTGTCAAGACAAACACACACACAGCCACATATGTGTGTGTGTGTGTGTGTGTGTGTGTGTTTGTGTGTGTGTGTGTGTGTGGCTTTTATGCATTTGTGTATATATGTGAATCTGAATGTGTACCTGTACACTTGTGTGTGTATGTGGCAACAAGATTGCACATTTGTAAGTCTACAATTATATTGGCAACTTTGTGTGTCTATGCATGCATGTCCATACAAGCATTGTATGTGTGTTTCATGACTTTTTAATTATGCTGAAGACTAGGTAGGTGACAGACAGATAGACAGACAGATAGATAGATAGATGGATAGATAGATAGATAGAAAGCATGGAAGTAGATAGAAGTGGTAGTGAGGACAGGACATCAGAATAAACTATTGACTCTTGGGCGTTTTTTTCTTTCTCAAACAAAAAAAAAAAATTAAAATATAACACATAGAAATGACAAAAAATGTTAAATAACATTACCAACAAAAACCAAAAAAAAAGTGGCATTCCATTTGATTAACAAGTATGACATTTCAACATCCTTAACACCAGTTGTATTAAGTTAACCAGAATTCATTGGCAAATAAAGGATAATTACCCTGGTTTTAATAACACTGGAATAGAATTGATATGGTGTTGTCCAAAATATAAAACTACTGTTATGACAAGACATGTGTCAGTAACCTAGTGCATAAAGCCATTTATGTGTGTGCATTTGAATCCTGATTCAGGAAATAATATTTCCTAGTTGGAATCCTGTCCACCATATTGTTACATATGTATATAGATAAAAATAAGACACAGATGACAATGGAAGATTAGACCAATGAAAACCTGGTGTAGATGTTAAGTATTGTATTTGATGGCATAAAAGACACAGGCGTATTTGATGTGTCCCAATTTCAGTGGTATGTATTTAGGAAAAGAATTTTCAGTGCATTAAAGAATGCAATATCAGCCCAACTTTTCATACAGAACCCTGGTTGGATTTTGAGCAGTGTTTGGAGAGGAAAAATGTCATTGGATGCATCCTAATTTCAGCAGCTCATGGTTGGCACTCCATCGGTTACGACGACGAGGGTTCCAGTTGATCCAATCAACGGAACAGCCTGCTCGTGAAATTAACGTGCAAGTGGCTGAGCACTCCACAGACACGTGTACCCTTAACGTAGTTCTCAGGGAGATTCAGCGTGACACAGAGTGTGACAAGGTTGGCCCTTTGAATTACAGGTACAACAGAAAAGGTAGTAAGAGTGAGAGAAAGTTGTGGTGAAAGAGTACAGCCGGGTTTGTCACCATCCCCTGCCGGAGCCTCGTGGAACTTTAAGTGTTTTCGCTCAATAAACACTCACAACACCTGGTCTGGGAATCGAAACCACACTCCTACGACGGAGAGTCCGCTGCCCTAACCACTGGGCCATTGCACCTCCACTCAGCAGCTCATATTCAGGTGAAAATATGCTTTTTGTGCATTAAAGCAAGTAATATCAGCCTAACTGGTGGGTGGGGGGGGTTGTTTTTTTTAGACTTATTTGTTTTGGTGGGGCAAGAAATGTGCATCTCCTATTCCATCTGTCAAATATGATATTTGAAAACAAATGTTTCTGAATTTGATGTTGATAACCTAGAAAATAACAAGCTTATTATACAATAAAACATTACAGATATTTTTGATATTTAACCAACTGTTATTAGTGATAATTATAATTTTCACCAGTATACCTATAGAGGAAGACCTTCTCCAATGCAACAGATACTTTCTAGATGCATAGATATATTTCTATATCTAGGGAAACATCTCTCAACAACATTTCTACTCAGATAAAAATGTCAACTACACGTAATATTGCACTGTATACTATGATACTTGGTTCAACATATGGTTCACTAGGTGCAGGTGTGAACATTATGCTGGTTTTTGTTAGACTTATTTTTTTAAGCCAAAGGATATATATATCAAGGGGCAATATGATCCATAATGTAGTGCATGGTACCAGTAGTGTGGGCCAGGAAGCCATCATCTGCATAAAGGAATTCCCTGATCACAGTTTCAAATGTTTCTTTCAGTAGTTATGTACGGCAAAATGATACCCTTGTCGCAATTATTGGAACACACGCATAAGCAGAACAACAAAGTATATTGAAAATGGTGCCAGAAGCAGGAAAACTGCTTCTGGTAACTTGACTTGGATTTGGGCATTTCAGGGTTTTAAGGAGTGTGGAACCACCTGTTAACCACTATTGTCCCTGGGTTTACTCTGACCCAGAGTAGTAGCACCTGCCAGAGTCCCAGCTATATATATATATATATATATATATATATATATAAATATATATATATATATATATACGTGCTTCCCAGCCACATGGTTTAGGGTTCAGTCCCACTGCGTGGTACCTTGGGCAAGTGTTTTCTGCTATAGCCTCAGATCGACCAAAGCCTTGTGAGTGGATTTGGGAGATAGAAATTGAAAGAAGCCCATCGTATATATATATATATATATATATATATATATATATATCTCATCATCATCATCATCATCATCATCGTTTAACGTCCGCTTTCCATGCTAGCATGGGTTGGACGATTTGACTGAGGACTGGTGAAACCGGATGGCAACACCAGGCTCCAATCTAATTTGGCAGAGTTTCTACAGCTGGATGCCCTTCCTAACGCCAACCACTCAGAGAGTGTAGTGGGTGCTTTTACGTGTCACCCATATATATATATATATATATATATATGTATATATATATTTAGTTGAAACTTATAGAAAATTAGAAGACAAAGACAGGTGTATGAACAACAAGCAAGTGTATTAGTTTGACGCTCTGAAAAAATGAAAAGGTCTTTTACATTTCAAGCCTATGCTCTTCAACAGAAAAAGAGAAAATAGAGAATGAATAAAAAAAATATGTAGAGCTCAACGATATGTATGTATGTATATACATTTATGTGTGTATGTTTTTGTGTCTGTGTTTGTTCTCCACTACCACTTGACATGAGGTGTTGGTGTGTTTCCATCCCCCTAATCTGGCAATTCAGCATAAGAGACCGATAGAATAAGTACCAGGCTTTAAAAAGAATAGGTACTGGGGTCAATTCATTCAACTAAAAAGTCAAAGCAGTGCCCCCAGCATGGCTGCAGTCTAATGACTGAAACATGTATCAGATGCATGTATGTGTTTTACTGCGTCCTTGCCTTAATTTTGTGCAATCATTGTAAACAAGTTTCACCGTCACACAAACAGTTTCCTTCATTTTGAGTCTCCAGTGAAAACACATCTGACCTTGGTGGAATATTATTACCTTGCTTGGAAACAGGTGAGGGCTAGTGAAAGGAAGGGCTCAACAAATTCAACCTAGCCCTTGCAGGCACAGAAAAGTGGCCCTTCAAACAATGATAATGGTCAACATCATGATAGTTACATGACAATACAAAAAGGATATATTTTTTTTCATTTCTTCTTCTTTCTATGCATTATCGACAATCACTTTTTGTATGTGTAATTCTTCTCTTCTCACCCTGTCGTTTGTATATTCTCAATACTATCTAACCCCTTTGTTGAAGAATTTCTTTTCTCATAATTGAAGGAACCAGTCCTGAATCAACTCATTCTTTCTGTCCTCACCTACGTCATGCAAACTTATTCAGAATTCTGTCATTTTTGTTGACACCATCACCATCACCACCACCAGTTATCATCTGACTCTTTTATTTACTTGCTAAATGTGTGTGCATGCGTGTATACATACACACACAGTTTGTTCGAGAAACATTGTCTGTGTTGCTTTTTTGGTTTTAATAGAACATAGAAGTCAAACATTGACACAAATATATATTTTTGTTCCATTTTACAAAAGTTAATTGATAATTATCTTTCCTTTTTTTTTCTAGTAATTGACCAAATAGAAAGCTAAAATAATTGTTCTGTTTTGACACACAAACCGTTTTTATTTTTTGTTTTTTTAACCCCAACCCTCCCCAAATCATTTATTAGCAAAATCATTTTGAAATGGGTAATGAATTTAGCACAGAGCAGATGAGTTTTGTTATTATCTAAAACAAAGCACAGGGCAGACATTTGGCAAATAACAAGGATATTTATTAATCTCTTTCATGTGTCATGCCTACAGACATCAGTGATCACGAACTGTCACACCAAAGTCTGAAGGTACATGATTTTTCTTCAGAAACGCACAGCAATTGTTTCCTGTTGCTTTCTACGAGATTCTTTACTGTGGTAGATTCTTTTACCACCAGAGAAACTCTCATATAGGCTTTAGGTGCAAAATGCACATCTGTTTATATTTGCTAGCAGGCAGGAAAACTACTCCCTACCAACTCCTGCTCCGAGACCACCAGATCATGTGGTTTTGACCTTCCTTAGACTCATCAGTGATGGTTGCTCAACCACTAGAGATAGCAGTGACCCATCTCCACACTAGCAATTAGTGCCTGAACAAGCACTGGTGTTACAATTAGCCAGTGAGCTTTCTTTTACCACCAGAAAAATTCTCATATAGGCTTTTGGTACAAAACGCACACTTGTTTATACCATTAGTAGGGAGATTACTCCCCACCAACTCCAATACTGAGACCACCAGATTTCAACCTTCCTTGGTCTCATCAGTGTTGTATGCTCAACTGCTAGAGATAGTTTTTTTTTCTAACAGCACATCTACATTTTAAGTGGGAATAAATATTACCGATTACATTATTTACTGTTTACTTTGCTAGTTTCCTGCTCTCTTGAGCTTACCCTTTAGGCACAAGGACTATTTAACACTTAAGCAGAAGGACTTGTTCACATGATGTCAAGGCATCTCCACACATCAGTGGGCCTGGACCAGCCCTCCTCCAAATTTTATATATGCCTTAGCTACAGGACCGTCTTCTGCTTTCTGATTTGTAAATGGCATTCACAATCAGTAATACCACTTTGTGCCAGAGTGGACATGAGAATAGTTGTGACTAAGAAGTGGTTCAATATTCCCTAAAAACTACTGAATTCTCAAGCTGGAGCCTAAACCATGAGTTACAGTTTCATATCTTGCTCAGGACAAATATTTATTATAACTTGTGTTAAACTAGAGAGACTCTAAGTTCCATAATTGTCCCTCTTAGCTTGTTCCAATCAATATTTTTTGGTGGGAGAAGGGTGTCACTGTCAGGAAGAAGGGGCATGGCATGGGAAGTTCATAGTTTTTATTATGACCATTATAGGTCCTCCAAGACTGGCCGAAATGATATGTAGTAATAAACATCTGCTCAAGGTGGCACACAGTGGGACTGAACCTGAAAACTTGTGGTTTGCAGAGTGAACTTCTTAACCACTCAGCAATGCCTGTGCATATATACAAATATATACCTTTGGACGTAAAATTGAGAGAAAAGCTACTTAATACATGTGTTAGAGTTTATTCATTCAAAGCCATATCCTTGCTTCATCACAACATCAAGTTTCCCATCTGCTGCACATTTGCTTTGAAGAAGGCCCAAGAAATAGAAAACTTCAGCTTGGACAGAATATATTCTTTTACATACAATATCATTGGAGGTACTGTCTTGAAAGAGTTAGTTGATCAAATCGATCCCCAGAAGTGTTTTCCCCAATGTAATAATCCACAATTAATTTACAACAAACCTATTTATTTAAATAAGTGGTTACATAACCTATCCTACTAAGCATGCGAACTGACCAATTATCATGTGGTGATAAAAATAGCATTATTAAAAAACAAGATAAAAATGAAAATAAGCAGGGAAAATAGATTTAAATTCCTCCCAAATTTGAGAGATAGAGAGGGAGTGGCAAGCATGGTGTAGTGTAATCGGGGCAGTCTCTTAACAAGCAATGTGATAGATACATGCTCGAAATCATGTTTGTATGTCTGCTGTTCTTTTTCTCTTTTAGGGGGCATGTAGCTTAGTAGTTAGAGTATTTGGCTCATGATTATCAGATCATGAGTTTGATATCTGCAAGTGGTTGAGTATTCCACAGACATGTGTAGCCTTAATGTAGTTCTCGGAGAGATTCCATGTCCAGTAAGTCCACTGTCGTCAATTCAATACAGGGAAAGTTCACCATCATCAAACAAAATAACCTGCAAACTACAAAATTAAACACACTAAAATACAGCTACCCAACTCCTTTCCAAAACTGATGCTTTGTGTTTATGTAAGAAATCAATAACATTATTTTTTGCATAATAATGATAGTAATAATAATAAAGACGCTGATGATGATAATAATCATAATAATAATAATAATAATAATAATAATAATAATGATAATAATTGAAAATGTCAGACTTCATTTTGAAATGTATTTTGAAAAGATTCAAAACAGACTAATGAATAATGATTGTGTTGAAATATGTTCCTTTTATGTGACTGTATATTTTGATTGATATTTCATAAATTACATATGACTCACTCAGACTTCCATAGGGAAGTGTGTGTGTGTGTATATGTGTGTTTGTATGCGCATACACAAGCATATCTGTATACACATACACGCATCATCGTCGCCCTTTAACATCCACCTTTCATGTTAGCATGGGTAGGAATATATATATATATATATATATATATATATATATATATTTACACACAATATATACACGCACACATATACAGTCACAGGCTTTTTATATATATATATATATATATATATATATATATATATATATATATATATATATCTGTGTGTGTGTGTGTGTGTGTGTGTATTTGAGAGAGAGAGAGTAACAAAGCAAAGATTTAATACCATATCTGCAAGTCGATTTTATCCTGGTTTTTCATTTCAGTCCATAAGCTCAGCTCATTTCAGATAAGATAAATCTTAGCTGCATCATTTTGAACCATTACTGAATAGGATGGCTCTATCAAAGATAGACAAAGCAATAATGATAGTTTATCATTTGCTTATCTAGTTAGTATGAAAGTTTCTTGAAGGCTGCTGCCACCAAAACCAAACTAGTGTAATGGAATCGGAGAAGGTGCTAGATTGCAGCAGACAGTATATTATGACAAGATGCTCGTCTTGAGTTCACCACTTCTTTCCCCTTTTTCTTAGCTCTCCTGTGTGAACCTTCTGTCCGGCATTCGCCATGATAGATCGCTGACCAAAACATTTATATTTTTTTTCTCCTTGTTTCTCTCCTTATTTCGTTGTGTTCTTTTCAGTTGAAGAGCGTAGCTCGAAACGTCAAAGACTTTCTCTGTTCCGAGCGTTAAACTAATACATCCATTTGTTGTTTACACTACCTGTCTTCGTCTGTTATTTTTTTTCGTAAATTCTCCCATATATATATATATATATATATATATATATATATATATATATATATATATATATATGGTGTGTGTGTGTGTGTACATATATTTGTGTAAATGTATACACACACAACCATAGTGGAACCTACTTAATTATGAATACCAATGACTTAAAGTCATCAGAATTAATGGATGCCCAAACTATTTACTTTATGTTATCAACTGGTTATTGTGATCTAATACACTTCACCCAAAGCAATCACAATAAGAACCTTTCACACTGTATTGTCTATGTGTATCTTCAGTATCTTCAGCCACTGCTCTTTTCTCTTTTATTCATGTTCATCAATTAGCATATTGTTCCAGTAGAGAAATATTTGGGCTTAAACTTCGATTTCTAGGTTAAAATACACTCAGTATAAGTCGTTTCATTGTTACTCCCACTCTTAATTTCTTCTCATGTATATTTATTTATTTAAACTGACCTATATGTGTCCCTGTAATTCTTTTTTTTTTTGTCATTTATTTCTTGACATTCTCCTGTTTATTTTTTATTTATTTGTTTGTTTATTTTTTTGTGAAAACCAATTATCACACATACAATAATTTACTTTTGTTGTTGAACAATCATATAGACACATCAGTTAATGATCTCTTTACCTTATAAGGCAACAAAATAACCTTATAAGGCAAACTGCAAGGCAAGAAGTAAACCTCAAAGATATCAATCTATAAGGCACTAAAATGATATCGTAGTTCCTTTTTTTTTTTTATCTTGTGTTTTATGTTACTGTTTGTCAGAGGTTTATTTTACTGGTCTTTTTCGTTAATCTAGTTTGAAATATTTTCTTCAATTTTTTTGTAATAATTTTATATAAAAAAAAACTTCTTTTTCATAATATAACTGAAAACTGATATCAAAGGAAAATATTTGAAATCTAGGATAGTGATGTTTTTAATACACACACATACACATTTATATACATACATACATGTATACATATTTATATACATGCATTATATAGACATACATACATATATGAGAGGCTGCTGAAAAGTTCCTTTTTTTAAGGGGATTGCGAACGCCCAACCTTCTGAATTCTTTTACAGAGCTTAGGTTAGCATGGGTTAGATGGTTTGACCAGAGCTGGTAAGCAGGAAAGCTGGACCAGACTCCAGTCTGATTTGGCATGGTTTTCTATGGCTGGATGCCCTTCCTAATGTCAACCACTCTGAGGGTGTAATGGGTGTGTTTATGTGCCACCAGCTTGACACCAATATCTACCATGACAGCAATTTCGCTTGGCTTGATGGGTCTTCTTAAGTACAACATAGTGCCAAAGGTATTGGCGATTGCCTCTGTGAGGCCCAACACTTGAAAGGATCTTAGCCACTTTGCCTCTGTGAGGCCCAATGCTCAAAAGGAACTCAGCCACTTTGCCTCCCTGAGGCCCAATGCTCCAAAGATGCTTTTAACGTACCACTGGCATGGGTACACACACACATATTCACACAGGTATGTTGATGCAAAAAGGGAAAATAGAACTCAAAATATGAGTGTATGGAAATTTTTATTAATATTTAGCAGAAGTAACAGAATGACTCAAGGTCCAAGTGTTTGATGTGTTAGCACTTACCAAACCATTACGTGCCGAAGACCTATGAGTTTATAGAGCTGGCGATAAATACATTTCCCACTGGACTGTTCTAGGTCAAATTTTAGAATCATAGTAATGTCACATGGATAATTCAAATTGTTTGCCCCGTTATGTTGGTCAATAAGCAAATACATAGATAAATAAATAAGTAAAGAAATAAAGAGAGAAAAGATGAAACAAAAAATGATGACACACACACACACACACACAGATTTCTTCCTTTTTTCTCTCTTATTAAAGAGTGGGGAGAGAGACTGGCAGAGAGAATGAAAAAGAAATGAAATTCATTTAGTTATGACACACTTAATTTCAGACAAATGTCCGTATTTTAACACTGAATATTTCAACTAATAAATGATATTCAATGAATTCAACTCATGATATGCATATTACTTATATGCAGTATCCAATACTTGCATTATTTATGAAGCATGGGGGTCTTTATATGGCTAGCAACACAATAAATACTCGCCTATGAATTTTATATATTTAAAATAGAAATGATTTGTATTGTAAATTAGAACATTCATTTTGATTGACATATTATGGTAATAGGTTATGGATACTGTTTTGTTTGTTTCTTTCTTTCTTTTTATTTCTTTTTTTTAATTTTTCACACTCTATATATTGCCAAATGTGAATAGTATTTATATATGTGTAAATTTGTGATTATGTCTGTAAGAATGTATGTATCGATGGACTGATGTAATCGTGTATGCCTGTTTGTATTCATGAATGGAAGTTGTGTTTGTTATGTAAGTATACATATATATATATATATATAGACTACACTCTCGGAGTGGTTCGCTACACTCTCGGAGTGGTTGGCGTTAGGAAGGGCATCCAGCTGTAGAAACTCTGCCAGATCAGATTGGAGCCTGCTGCAGCCATCTGGTTCGCCAGTCCTCGGTCAAAGGTTCCATAAAAGGCATCCACAACACTCATGGAGTGTTTGACATTAGGAACGGGATCCAGCCATAGAAACCAGACCAAATCAGACTGGAGCCTGGTAGAGCATTCTGGCTTACCAGTTCCATTCAAACCATCAAACCCATGCCGGCATGGAAAACAGATGCTAGATGATGATGATATATAAAATCTAATTTGTTTGACTCTCATCCATTGGCAAGTGTAAAGACTGCCAGAAAGAAGCTACTACGCATTTTTTTTATTACACTCTGTTGCAGGCATTCAGGCTAGCTTTACAATTTGAGGGTAATTTCTTTCCTCTCTCTTCCTTTGCTCCTATCAATCTGAGGCCCTATGCAGGGTCATGAGCTTTGCTCTTACCCTCTTGAGTAAAAGAAACCTAAAAATTAAAATATTTTGATCCCCCATTGAGGCCATTAGCTTCAAATACTTTATATCTCATTCCTGAGCTAGCCTCAGTCAAGAAAACCTGTATAGTTTGATTGAATAGAACTAGTTACTGCAGAGAAAACAGCTAAGGCAATATTGTATGCATGGTGAGGTTGTGAATGAGAGCACAATGACTAATTCACTTCAATGTAGTTCTTTATCTGCCACTTAAACAAACACAACCCACTTCGTTAGGATAGAAAAGAATGTAAAGTGGGAAATTTGGAAGAAATGGAAGAATGTCAAACTAAATAAAATGTCCTATCCAGGACCTGACTCTGAGAGCTTTCTGAGTTTTGAGTCTAACCTTTTAGCCTTCAAAGCTTATTAATTCATATTGTTTTGAATTAATCATGTATTGTCTCATAGCTTTAAGGTTTTGACAATGTGATTAGTTATCTGTAGAATGGCATTGAAAGACAGATGCGAGAGGCCATAAAATAGAATATGTTGGTCATACATAACCAGTTTAACCCTTTCGCATTTAAACTGGCCATACCCAACCCAAATATTCTACCTGCTTTATTCAGCTGTAAATACATAATGAACCTATTCACACAGACTTGATCTGCTAGACACAGTAGCTAAATCTCTCTGCCCCCAATCATACCTAAGCATCTTAAATAAAGGATTAATTGGACAATCAGACAGACATTCTTTATGTTATGGAAATGTTGCATGTTTTGAAAATCTCAAAATCTTGCCAGCACATGGAATCCCTATTTACCCCCTTTGAATTCTGAGAAAATAGGGCTTTCATAAGAAAATTCCAAGTTACGGCAAGATTTCCAGAAACACAATATTTCTGTAATACAGAGAATGCATATATACAGAAAGATGTGATGGTCATTGTTGGAACACCCTTGATGACAGGTCTTCTCAACCAGGACTAACCTGGGATTATATAACACTCTCTCTCTTAAATAGAAAGAGAACAAGAAAGAAAGAGGGAGACGGACAGAGTGAGAGCCATTTTCGTTCGTCTGCAATTAATAGACATTACTATAGACCTTAAGTGTTAGATAAGTATTTGTTGTGTTTATATGTTTAAAACCATTAACATGACTTATTTGCTAATTAAAAACATTTACAAATGCATATTGATTTTCGTTTTCTTTGAGAGAATGTCGAATTGTATTTTTGATCAATATCTTGATCAAAATTAGTCCAGCAGATAAATTATTTTTAATATTAAATAAGCACTCAGCTATGACTTCACGTTATTACCATCCCTAATCTTTGTAATATATTAGCAAAACAATGACGCAAGTGAATGAATTTAATGGATTTAAGGTTAGTCAATACCGCCAACCCCAGTATTTGATTGGTACTTTAGTTCATTGATGCTAAAAGAAAAAAAAAGGCAAAGTTGACTTCAGCAGAATTTGAACTCAGAAAGTAGGGAATCAGAACAAAAACTGCAATACCATTGTTTCTGCTTCTCTAATGATTCTGTTTGCAAAACACCTTTGTAATATTACTAATAATAGGAAAAAATTTAGAGCAAGTCAACCTGATAGAGTACCGTCCTCTCTCTACAAGTCAGCCTGATAGAGTACCGTCCTCTCTCTACAAGTCAGCCTGATAGAGTACCGTCCCCTCTCTACAAGTCAGCCTGATAGAGTACCCTCCCCTCTCTACAAGTCAGCCTGATTAGAGTACCATCCTCTCTCTACAAGTCAGCCTGATAGAGTACCCTCCTCTCTCTACAAGTCAGCCTGATAGAGTACCCTCCCCTCTCTACAAGTCAGCTTGATAGAGTACCCTCCCCTCTCTACAAGTCAGCCTGATTAGAGTACCATCCTCTCTCTACAAGTCAGCCTGATAGAGTACCCTCCTCTCTCTACAAGTCAGCCTGATAGAGTACTGTCCTCTCTCTACAAGTCAGCTTGTTAGAGTACCCTTCTTGCTCCATGTTCTATATTTCTGAAGATGTTTGAACCTCGTTATTTAACAATAACAAGAACACTTGCCTGATCAAGCAGATCAATTATCAAAGACATTCCTATCATTTTAGTGATTGTGTATCTAGGACTACACCGTCTAATGTATCTTTTCTTTTTGTTGGCTCAAAAACCATTTGTCTTACATAGATCCAAGCATTTTCTTCCATTTTCCTTATAAAAAAGAAAAACACAAAAATGTAGAGGGTAGGAGATATCAGTTGTTGATGTATTTCATTAGAATTAGAACGAAAGAACTGAAATACTGGTAAGTTAGTATAAAATATAAACAAACATGGTATTAAAGTAATCTGGAGAATTTTGGAAAAATGAATAAAAAACAAAAAAAGCTGAATGAAAATAAAGAATTTTGCAGAGAAGCAAAAGTCATAGAATGTCAGTTTTGTGAATGTCTCTTGTAAAATTTTTGGAGAATTTGAATATCCACCCAATTAAAAAAGAAAAAAAATGTAAGCATTAGCACAGGTGTGGCTGTGTGGTTGAGAAGCTTGCTTCGCAGCTGTATGGTCTCTGGTTCAGACCCACTGTGCTGCAACTGGGGGGTGACTTTTACTTTAGCCCTGGGCCAACCAAAATCTTGTGGGTGAATTTGGTAGATGGAAACTGAAAGATCATTGCGTGTATGTGTGCGTGTGTGTGTATGTATGTATGTATGTATATATATATATATATATATATATATATATATATATATATAAGCATGGCTGTGGGGTAAGAAACTTGCTTCCTAACCACATGGTTCCAGGTTTAAGTGTCTTCTATAGCCTCAGGCTGACCAAAGGCTTGTAAGTGGATTAGGTAGATGGAAACTGAAATAAGCCTGTCATATATATATATATGTGTGTGTGTGTGTGTTTGTCCTCCCATCACTGCTTGACAACTAGTGTTTCTGTGTTTGCGTCCCTGTAACTTAGTGGTTTAGCAAAAAGAGATCAATAGAATAAGTACTAGGCTTCAAAAAATAAGTCTTGGGTGCAATTTGTTTGACTAAAACCCTTCAAGGCAGTGCTCCAGCATGGCCACAGTCAAATGACAGACAAGTAAAAAGATAAAAAAATATATCTACTGTGTGTGTGTATATATATATATATCTTCAGTAAATCATAAATCTGGAGCTGCAGGAGTTCATCTGTTGTCAGCTCCTCCAAGTGTTCCTCAACAAGATTGTTAATGTCCCCATCATTAACCTCGAGGTCCATGGACTTGCCAAGAGGTATTATCTCCTCGACTACAGTTGTCTCAGACTCAAACTCCTCTAAGTCTCTTTCGGGTGTGCAGTCAGGTCACAGTTTCCTCCATGCAGAATTCACTTTTCTCCTCATTACACCCTGCCAGGCCATATCAATGATTTTCAGACAGTTAGCAATGTTGTTGTGCTCCTTCCAAAACTCACGAAGGGTTGGATTTGTATTTTTGGTGACTTCAAAGCACCAACGAAGCAGGTGTTTGGTGTACAAGTTAAATTAGAAATCCCTGTTGGTCCATAGGGTGGTGTTACGTGAAAGGTACAGAACTTTTGTGAATTTAAATTCATCCAGGATATCGTCTTCAAGGTTAAGAGGGTGAGCAGGACCATTGTTGAAGATGAGAGGAAGATCATTCTCCAGAAGGTTCTTTTTCACTGCTGCTCCGAAGATAAGGTTGACCCACTCAGTGAAGAATTGCCTGGTGACCAAGGCTTTAATGTTTGCTCTCCACATGACCTGCAGTTTCTCCTTTAGGATTTTGTGCAACTTCAATGCTTGTGGGTTTCGGGAATAGTAGACAAGGAGTAGCTTAATCTTCAAGTCTCCACTTACATTGGCACAAAGGGTGAGAGTTAGCCTATCTTCCATAGGCTTGTGGCCTGGCATTTTCTTCTCCTATGCAGTTATGTAGGTTCTTCTGAACATTTTTATTTTTAAAAAAGGCCAATTTCATCACAGTTGGATAGCTGTTGTGCAATGTACCCCTTGGCTGTGATGAATTGATGGAATTCACACATGAAATCCTCAGCTGTCTTTGTGTCAGAACTTGCTGCTTCTTCATACCTGATGATGCTCTGAACACCAGTCCTCTTCTAGAAATTATCGAACCAGCTGGTGTTGGTTTGCTTATTTCCCTTTAACTTAGTGGTTAAAGACAAACAGAATAAATACCAATCTTTAAAAAAAAATAAATAAATACTAGGATTTTTTTCTACTAAAAACTCTTCAAGGTTGTACTGCAGCATGGCCACAGTCTAATGACAGAGAGAAGTCACAGACAGAAGAAATGGCTAACTCTGTTACACAACAAGTGCTTATTAGAATTGTAGATGACATCATTAACACTGATGATCTGTTCAAAAGGAATTACAATACACGGGATATTTGTATTGTGATGATAAATATTTGAAGGACAATTAATTTTCTTACATCATCAAGATTAATTAATAATTCAATGGTGCAATTTAATACTAAGTCATGTGTTTACACTAGTTTTATTTTGTGTTCCAAAATAAACATTCAGTTTCGTAGGAACCAATTCAATCTGTTTCCTTTTATAACGATGTTTCTCAGCTGAATTCAGTGGTTTCACTTTATGGATCATAAAACAAAATATAACTGCAAAAAACATACCTTTTTTTTTTTCCTTTGCAGGTTTCAGTCATTGGACTGCAGCCATGCTGGGACACCATCTTGATGGGTTTAGTCAAACAAATTGATCTCAGTGCTTATTTTTTAAGTCTTGTACTTATTGTTTTTGTGTGTCTTGCTGAAATCACTAATGGGGAAGTAAAAAAAGGGCACTGATTGTCAAGTAGTGTGTGGAGGGGTTATACTCAGACAAACACATATACATATGTATATATGACTGGCTTCCATACAGTTTCCCTCTACCAAATTCACTCACAAGCTATTAGTCAGCCTGTAGTGAGACTGAACCAAAAAGCATGTGATTGCAAAGCAAGCTTCTTAATCATATAGCCATGATAGCTTATTTTGGAAATTTATGACATGCTTCATTACAGTTTTCCATCAAAAAATTCCATCTGACCCATGCAAGCATAGAAAAGTGGACATTAAAATGATGTTGGCGAAAAGCAAAAGGGTTAAGTTGACACGAATACTCATGAGAAATTCATGAACTTATCATAATCCCTCTTTTTCCCTAAAATATAGGAAGTTGGTATTTAGCAAATAAAATCTTCCATTTTATTTATTTATTTATTTTTTTTTAACAGCAAATAAATGTAACTTCGAAGAAGAAAACTAACTTTTCACACAAAAGCAATTCAGGCTATACCAGGTATAAAAATAGGAGTTTGTGTGGGTGGAGGGAAAGAGACATAAAGCTCTTGGTGAAAAAGTTTTCTTTTAAATTAAGTAGCTGAA